>NC_041393.1:65250091-65302616 GCF_002162155.2 Triticum dicoccoides
CCCCCCCCCGGGCCAATGCTCCTCCGAGTGTTGGTCCAAACTAGAGCACCGTGCGGGACCATTCCTTTGCAACTTGGATTCGTTGGTTCCTGTACGCTTCGCTTATCCGGTGTGCCCTGAGAACGAGATATGTGCAGCTCCTATCGGGATTTGTCGGCACTTCGGGCGGCTTTGCTGGTGTTGTTTTACCATTATCGAAATGTTTTGCGAACCGGGATTCCGAGACTGATCGGGTCTTCCTGGGAGAAGGTTTATTCCTTCGTTGACCGTGAGAGCTTGTGATGGGCTGAGTTGGGACACCCCTGCAGGGTATACAATCTTTCGAAAGCCGGCATCAACTGTGTGTGTAGCCGTGATGGTCTCTTCTCGGCGGAGTCCAGGAAGTGAACACGGTTTGTGTTATGCTTGACGTAAGTAGTTTCAGGATCACTTCTTGATCGCTTCTAGCTTCTCGACCGACGCGTTGCTTCTCTTCTCGCTCTCACTTGCGTATGTTTAGCCACCATATTTGCTTAGTGCTTGCCACAGCTCCACCATATTACCCCTTTCCTACCTATGAGCTTAAATAGTCTTGATCTCACGGGTGTGAGATTGTTGAGTCCTCATGACTCACATATTCTACCAAAACAGATGCAGGTGCCGAGGATACTGGCGCAGATGGAGCAACTGAGCTAAAGTGGGAATTTGATGAGGTCCTTGGTCGTTACTATGTATCGTTTCCAGATGATCAGTAGAGGAGCCCAGTCGGGACGATCGGGGATCTAGCATTTGGGGTTGTCTTCTTTTTATTTGAACTTGACCGTAGCCGGTCTATGAGTGTATTTGAATGATGTATGATCTTAAATTATGTATTGTGTGAAGTGGTGATTGCAAGCCAACTCTCTTTATCCCATTCTTGTTCATTACATGGGATTGTGTGAAGATGACCCTTCTTGCGACAAAACCACCATGCGGTTATGCCTCTAAGTCGTGCTTCGACACGTGGGAGATATAGCCGCATCGTGGGTGTTACAGCTGCGGTGGCCGTCTATCGGCAGAGGGGAAGCAGATCCGAAGTGGCAAAGAACGGTGTAGTAGGAACAACTTCGGTGCGGTGGACGGTGACGAAGTTGGAGCAGCAGCGGTGAGGAGCGGGATGACGTGGTTGAACTGGCTCGGGTATGGCGCACGTCCATGTCCTGGAGGCAGCTCGGCCTTGGCTTCAACAAATAGTCGTGCAGAGCATTGCGGTTGCGGTTGCGGTGGACCACGACATCGGGGTATCGGCTCCGGCGTGATGGAGGAGGGCGGTGGTCGATGGGTGGGATGGGGTGGCGGAGGAGGACACCGGGGTTTCGCGGCTGGTGGAGAGGTAGTTTTAGCGCCCACGGAGTACGAATGGGGAATAGGACGAGGGGCGGGTGGAGCTAAGGGAAAACCATGTTTCGGTCTGGGACACGCTTGTTTTTGGTTTCTTTTAACAGATGGGACGCGCTTGTTTGAAATTTGGGGAAGTACAAACTTTGCGCCCCCCTTAAATTTCAGACCTACTATGGGTCGGGGGTAGGATGGTAATCCCAGGTGTTCCAAATAGTGGGCGGGGCGATTTCTGCCGAGCGCATGTGTTCTTAGGCGGCCATTGTGTATGAATGTTTTTCGGAGGCGGTTGTGTGGCGTCTAGATGAAGCTACAAACATACCCCAGTTTAGATCTTTGGACGTCGGGACGGTAGGTATCATGGGTCGGAGTTAGAAAAGTAATTTCATTCTACCAAACATTGGTCGCACGCGGTTTCGGGCGAGTAGAAGCTCTTTTGGTGCTTCGTTCAAAATTTTGCAACAGAAGCATTCACGTTTAGAGTACTCTTGAACTTTGAGGATTGACCTTAATAGACAACCTTAAATTTGACCTTGTATGTTTGAAAACCTCATTACATTATGCGCTTCTTTTTGAAATTTTGACACTTGAAAATCCTATAACTACGATTATTTTGGAATGGAGGAGGTAAATTTGAATATGTTTTGTAGACGACTATATATGCTATTATGTACAAAAGCAGAGCAAACATTGGTCCCCCCATAATTTAGGTATGATTTACAAATGCCATGGTATCAAATTCAAATAATTGAATGGACTTCATGTTGAATTTGAAAATTTTTTTAAACCACCTTAAGTTGAGTTCAAATGTATGCTAGTTCATAGCTAGCTATTTATAATCTTCATTGTGTCACTTTTGTATGTATAATGTGCTTTACACACACAACATGAACTATACTCACACTTATATTCAATTGCTAAAGCAATGCATTGTCTGCAGTTCAAAATACTAAATTTGTGGATCAATTATGTTGAATAATAACATAGACATGCTCAAATTCGATAGAATATAAATGTCTGATGGATCAATGATCATTCCTTATGCGAAATGCAAATATCATTATCCCATCCTAATATTTGGATACAATTTATATTTTTAATCAATGTGTACATCAGTCTTTTACGTGTAGTTTCACTCTCCATAGGACCCTCCTCACACACGCTGACTTTCTCTCTCACACATACGCACACACGGTGTATATCCGTCGGTGGTCTCTCACACATGCTCACACACTCTCTCCCGAGGTGTCTTTCTTGTAGACATGCTCTCGATATAACCCTCCCTCCCTCTCGTAACCATTTACGACTATTTTCACTAACCTTTATCACAAGCACTCTTCCTCTCACAAGCATACACATGCACAATCCCCATTGACTCTTTCTATATACATAGACCTGCCTACGTGTCTCCCGCACGCACATTATCTTTAGGCTTGTCTCTCACGCGTTGTCACCACCTCTCTTCCTAATTGACGAGTATGATTCTAGTAGAGCATTCTGTAGGATGCCCCTTAAAGTTAGGTTGTATGAATAGTAATAGCAGAGATAAGGGGTTACCTTAGTCCGAGGACCTAGGGTTACAAATCCTAGCCGGCTTTGTCAGTGGACATAGAGTTCTTCACTACTCTACTATCTTTGTCTTGTATGACTAGTCCTCCATGAGTGTCACGAGCCGACCAATGTGGCGTAGGACGAAACCGAACCAAGGGCCTCACCTCGGCTACCGGAACTCACGCGGTGACACACCCTCTACCCACAGGTCTCGTTATCTTCTCACACCCACACATACCAATACAGACACCACACAAAATATTTTCTCCTCGTGCCTCTATCCCCTCCCCCCTTGCATATATACACTCAAGGGCATCTCTCGGCGTGACATCCTAGTCATCTCTCTCTCTCTCTCTCTCTCTCTCTCTAGACCTCTCTCTAGACCTCTCTAGACCTCTCTCATTTCTCGTGCTATCTCTCCCACTCCCCCCACCGGCCCCTCCATCCATGCCTCTCTCGAATATGTAATACATACACATACCTCTCTAGGCCCTGCCAAATACATCAACTACACATTCACACATGTTACATCACGTACCCCATTGATCTAAAAATACCTCTCTTCATGTTTTTTTTGGCATACAACATTCCTTTTGAATAAAACCACAAAAAGTGTAGCCAAAACATTATTTTAGAATTTCTACATATATAAAACATTACAAAGTTACATGGAGGAGTATGAATGTTAATTTGCATTGCATGGTGCCCCCAATGATATTTATTCCGCACTGTGAATTTTTATACTATATATAAAGTTAGTCATAATAAAGAGAAACGAAGAGCATCTCTCCCTCCATCGCATACACCCCCTCTACGCCCCTTTCACGTATGCACACAAACTATCTCCAGGTCCTCTAAAAGTACGCCCCCAGCACATTCACGCATGTTTCATCTTTCTCCCGCGATATATACATGAAGATCATTGTATTTGAAACGAAAGCATGATAAGTACATTGGACTTCAGAATCCACTCATTACGGTCACCATTTATGTTTTGTGGTTATTATACAGTCACTGGATCACCGTACAGCTCTGTATTTGCTCAAGACATGACTAGATGACCAGTTAAACGCTCCACGTGGCACCTCTAGTGTTGCATCACATTATCTCATTACCGTTGGTCCCACCTGTCGGTGTATATATTAATGAAAACAAATGATAAAAAAATTAGATGGTGGTTTGAAGTCATGACCGTGGGCACAACGGACAAGGTAGCCTTGTATTGGTATGCTGAGCCATGTGTTTTAACACACATGAACTGGTGTGGTGACTATACACACACACGCATGCATGCATGCACACGAACTGCATGCACACAACACCCACACGAACACACGCAACCATGCGCGCATGCAGCACTCACACGTACACACACAACCACGTACACACGCAACACTCACATGCATGCACACACCACATGGCCAACACACACTCTCACGCTCAAGTGCTCAACCTACACGTGCATGCGCACACATCAGGCCCTAACAGACACATACACAACCAGGTGGTTCCCGCGCACGGGTTGGAGTCTTGTCGCACATGCGTAAATTTGTCTTTATCTGACCTTTTTCCTATATTAATTGACAGGTGGGACCCACAAGGAACGTGGTCATTTTAACTAGTCAATATAGTTCCACGCAGACTATTTGGCCGGTCAACAGAGTGCAAGTGCAATCCGATGCTGAACAGTGAGCAAGTGACCATATAATCACCGCAAAACGTATATAGTGACCGTAATGAGCGTATTCTGAAGTCCGGTGACCGTATTACACTTTTCGCTTGAAATACACTGACCGCCCGTGTATTTATCTCGTCTCTCACTTTCTGTGGAGCCGAGTAGGCCAATGTGCTAGTGCCTAAATTGGCACACACCACCCCATTATTGATGTACTGGTTTCGTAAGAGCGAACAAGCATTCACGTCTACTGTACAAACTGTAGATATGAGTTACAAATCCTATGAAGATGAATACAAATATTTGAATCCACTTTATGCCCATTTTCTCTCTATAGGCCCTCCTAAGGTACATCTCTAACGTTCTTGCATGTTACATCTAACAACTATGCAATACAGCACTACTACCACACTCTAACACAATAAATCATATGTGTTTTTAGTTTTACTAGATCTCATATTGTTACTTAATTATTCAGTTTGCATACATTAAAATTGCCTTTGAAATGTATGGCTAGTATCATCTACTGCGCGAGAAAAATCCCGCCCTTGCCTGTTTAATCAGGTTTGTATCGATGGATCGTGCAAAACAGCAAAACTATAGTAGTACTACAATACAAGCAACAGTTCACTAGGCCGTCGTGTCGTGTACTCCTCCATTGTAAGAGTGGAGCGACCGCTTTCATAAATGTTCTAGTCCCTTTCGCCGACATGTGGGACATCAAGCAACCGGGTCCACGTGCCATACCAAAATAACAGTGCAGAGCAGCAGGGTTGAAGCACCCCAGTCATGGCACCAGCATAGTAATGAGCAATGAGGCGTCAAATCACAAAGCTGCACCTTTCCTGTAGTTAAGTTGGAGGGACGAAGTAATAATGCTAAAAAATAAGTTGGAGGGACGAAGCAACCATCATTTCACTCGTTGTTGAATCCGTTTCTCCCTCGTCTTCTTTAAGTTAACCACGTGTTGCTTCTTCCGTTGTTCTGCCTCATGTGGGATGCGGATCGGCTTGGTAAAGCACTAACACGTTGGACCGCATGTTAGCAAACAGTGAGGCCAACGTCCTAAAAAAATAAGAAACATCCCCGCCATCCGCGCGGCAAAATCACCTCCTTTATACTAATCTTGATACTATAATTTTTTAGATTAATATAATCGAGATTTGTATAGATAGCACATAGGAGAAAAACCAAGTGGTAAGTTTAAGGGCATCCACAATGTGTAGCCAAATGTGAAAATAGCTTTTGGCATCGATGGGAAACATTGTGAACGCCATGTTGCCTTGCCGTCTCCTCACTTCTCATCTGGACTCCTCGTGAAGCTTCTAGGGTCTCTTATGTCTAGAAAAAAAATGTCAAATAATTTCACAGCGTTTGGACTCCGTTTGGTATAGATTTTCTAAAAAAACAAAAACAACCAGAAAACAGCAAATGGCACTAGGCACCGAGTTAACAAGTTAGTCCCCAAAAATGATATAAAATTGCATATAAAGTATGTAAGATTGATAATATAATAGCACGAAACAATAAAAAGTTATAGATATGTTGGAGACGTATCACCAACCTCGACCCTGCCTCCAAGGAGAGAGGCAATACTAGAAAGTGTCACCATCGTCATGGTCGCAGCAGCCATCCAACAATTTCTCTGGTCCAAGACCACACCACTAGGAGCCCCACATTCGACAGATCTGGTGGCACTGAGGACCAGATCTATCAAGGAGGAGGACGATGGGAGGGAAAGGAAGTAGACAAAAATATCAGACATGAGCCCAGGAAGACTAGGCCTACTGCCACAACCATGACGTACACCTACAACTCGCTGCCCCCATGTTCAAGGAGGAGGGAGAGCATGACCCATGAGTGCTACAGGACACAAATATAATGCCGCCACACCACCCGAGGCCGCTGCCTAAGAAACCGTAGCACTCTGCTTTACTCATTGTCAGTCCCCTTGGCAAGCGCATGGGCCCCATAGCGGTGACGAGGGAAGGGGAAAGGAGAACACGTTGGCTAGGATTCCTCGCCTCCCGAGTTTCCCTAAATGGAACTTACCGGGGGTTGAGCGAAGCATTTTTTTCCTCTGAATTCACACGGTCTCCCTTTTGTACATAACTAGATTACTAGACACTGCATTATGAACACCATACCTAATCTTAGTACATGGACATGCACATACTAATTACTCAGTTAACAACACACCAATTTTCTTAATAAACAAAATTGGTAATGCATAATTCAAAACAAAATTATGTCCCAAAAAGTCTACACAACATTTCAACAGATCTTGCATGAAGTGTAAGTGAATAAGGAAAACCAAAAGCTTGCATGATTTAACACTCTATGGTAGGACATCACCACTGTGGTGGTAACTAATAGAGACCATCATGTAATTATATAATAAATTTGACTAACAACATTTTCATACATCAACAACATGATCTTCTATTGTGGGGCTTGTGAGGCACATGCGAAGGACCATCCCGAAAGACCTTAGGTATGATAACCTGATGTGCTCCATTGATACCATTAGTACTACCCAACAGATCCGTGAGTTTGTGGACATGTGAATGCAGCTCCAAGATGTAGTCCTTGACACCAAAACTCTCAATTGCATCATGTGAACTGCGTCGTCTTAAGCCTCCAACTCAGTTTTTTCTGCATACAGTCTCCAGTTTGACAGTGCCATATCTTGGAAAATTAAATTTTGAGCACAAAGGTTGGGCCCAAGTGTAAGATTTTCATGTGGCTTCTCCTCCATAGAAAAGCTCTTACGGAAGACAGCCTTGGCATCCGTAGGTGGCTACATGACAAGTTTTGTGAGCTTTGGCTAACCAGGTACAAATCTAATGAGCACATCTTGCACTCGAATGCATATTGTCCCATGGGGTTTGGGTATTGTCTCAAATTTGCTTTCTGTCAACCGTGGGGTTTGGGTATTGTCTCAAATTGTTTTAACAACAATATTGCTAGCCATTATCTATGTGTTGTGGAATGCTTGGGAATAGCGTAATAGGTTCACCTTGAACAACACTTCTCTGGTATTGCATACTTTGTCATGGAGGACATTTGCCAACTCCAATTGTCCTTTACTCTGGAGATGTAGTAACTTTAGTTCCAGTCTCTTGGTTTGTATTTTCGTCTTCTAAATAACTCTTGTACTTATTTTTTTTCTAACTTGATGCAATGGGCAATGCTCTTGACTTTCATGTCAAAAATAGGTAAGATCAGAAAATAGTTATGATGTTATGTGTGAAAAGTACATCACCTACATGCCACTACTCCAGGATGCTGCTAACGCGACACTACGATTAGAGACCCTTCAAGAAACTGTGTGCGATGCATTAATCGCAAACGGTAGTGTAAGAGAAGAGAACCGTCTAAAATGTGCAGAACGTTTGTCATCACGGATGTGAAGGAAATATGCCCTAGAGACAATAATAAAGTTATTATTTATTTCCTTATTTCATGATAAATGTTTATTATTCATGCTAGAATTGTATTAACCGGAAACTTAGTACATGTGTGAATACATAGACAAAACATAGTGTCCCTAGTATGCCTCTACTTGACTAGCTCGTTAATCAAAGATGGTTATGTTTCCTAACCATAGACACGTGTTGTCATTTAATGAATGGGATCACATCATTAGGAGAATGATGTGATGGACATGACCCATCCGTTAGCTTAGCATTATGATCGTTACAGTTTCATTGCTACTGCTCTCTTCATGACTTATACATGTTCCTCAAACAATGAGATTATGCAACTCCCGAATACTGGAGGAACACTTTGTGTGCTACCAAACATCACAACGTAAATGGGTGATTATAAACGTTCTCTACAAGCGTCTCCGATGGTGTTTGTTGGGTTGGCATAGATCGAGATTAGAATTTGTCACTCCGTGTTTCGGAGAGGTATCTCTAGGCCCTCTCGGTAATACTCATCACTATAAGCCTTGCAAGCGTTGTGACTAATGAGTTAGTTGCGGGATGAAGTATTACGGACTGAGTAAAGAGACTTGCCGGTAACGATATTGAACTAGGTGTGATGATACTGACGATCGAATCTCGGGCAAGTAACATCGATGACAAAGGGAACAACGTATGTTGTTATGCGGTTTGACCAATAAAGATCTTCATAGAATATGTAGGAACCAATATGAGCATGCAGGTTCTGCTATTGGTTATTGACTGGAGATGTGTCCCGGTCATGTCTACATAGTTCTCGAACCTGTAGGGGCCGCACACTTAACGTTCCATGACGATTTGTATTATGAGTTATGTGATTTGATGACCAAAGTTTGTTCGGAGTCCCGGATGAGATCACGGACATGACGAGGAGTCTCGAAATGGTCGAGACGTAAAGATCAATATATTGTAAGGCTATATTCGGACATTAGAAAGATTTCGAGTGATTCGGGTATTTTTTGGAGTACCAGAGAGTTACGGGAATTCGCCGGGGAAGTAATGGGCCTTAATGGGCCATACGGGGAAGGAGAGAAGGGCCTCAAGGGGTGTCCACATGCCCCCCCATGGGCTGGTCTGGATTGGACTAGGAGGGAGCGACACCCCCCTCCTTCCTTCTGTCCTCTTCCTCCTTCCCTCCTTCTCCTACTAGGAACAGGAAAGAGGAAGGGAATCCTACTTGGACTCGGGAGTCCTGGTAGGATTCCCCACACCTGGCGCGCCCCCTTGGGTCGGACACCTCTTCCCTCCCCTCCGTTATATACGTGTCCAGGGGGCACCCCATAGACACACAAGTTGATCTTTTAGCCGCGTGTAGTGCCCCTCTCCACAATTATACACCTCGGTCATATCGTTGTAGTGTTTAGGCGAAGCCCTGCGCCGGTAACTTCATCATCACCATCACCACACCGTCATGCTGACGGAACTCTCCCTCGGCCTCAGCTGGATCTAGAGTTCGAGGGACGTCACCGTGCTAAACGTGTGCATATCGCAGAGGTGTCGTGCGTTCGGTACTTGATCGGTTAGATCGCGAAGACGTTCGACTACATCAACCGCGTTACTTAACGCTTCCGCTTTTGGTCTATGAGGGTACGTGGACACACTCTCCCCTCTCGTTGTTATGCATCACCTAGATAGATCTTGCATGATCGTAGGAATTTTTTTTGAAATTACTGTGTTCCCCAACAATGGCATCCGAGCCAGGTCTATGCGTAGATGTTATATGCACTAGTAGAATACAAAGAGTTGTGGGAGATAATAGTCATACTGCTTACCAGCATGTCGTACTTTGATTTGGCGATATTGTTGGATGAAGTGGCCTAGACCGACATTACATGACCGCGTTCATGAGAGTGGTTCTGCCGACGTGCTTCGCACACATGTGGCTAGTGGGTGTCTGTTTCTCCAGCTTTAGTTGAATCGGGTGTGGCTACGCCCGGTCCTTGTTGAAGGTTAAAACAGCACACTTGACAAAAAATCGTTGTGGTTTTGATGCGTAGGTAAGAACGGTTCTTGCTAAGCCTATAGCAGCTACGTAAAACTTGCAACAACAAACTAGAGGACGTCTAACTTGTTTTTGCAGGGCATGTTGTGATGTGATATGGTCAAGACATGATGTGATATAATTTTTTGTATGAGATGATCATGTTTTATTGAAGTTATCGGCAACTCGCAGGAGCCTTATGGTTGTCTCTTTATTGCATAAGATGCAAGCACCATATAATTGCTTTACTTTATCACTATGCGATAGCAATATTTGCAAAGGCAATAGTTGGTGAGATGACCTTGTGACGACATGTTGATAGAGATCAAGATGATGGAGATCATGGTGTCGTGCCGGTGATGATGGAGATCATGATGGTACTTTGGAGATGGAGATCAAAGGCACAAGATGATGATGGTCATATCATGTCACATAATTTCATTGCATGTGATGTTTATATTTGATGCTTCTTATTTTGCTTAGTACAACGGTAGCATTATAAGATGATCCCTTACTAAATTTCAAGGTATAAATGTTCTCCCTGGGTATGCACCATTGCTACAGTTCTTCGGGCTGAGACACCATGTGATGATCGTGTGTGATAGGCTCTACGTTCACCTACAAGCCAGTTTTGCACACGCAGAATACTTGGGTTAAACTTGACGAGCCTAGCATATGCAGATATGGCCTCGGAACACTAGAGACCAAAAGGTCGAGCGTGAATCATATAGTAGATTTGATCAACATAGTGATGTTCAGCATTGAAAACTACTCCATCTCACGTGATGATCAGACATGGTTTAGTAGATATGGATCACGTAATCATTTAGACGACTAGAGAGTTGTCTATATAAGTGGGAGTTCTTAAGTAATATGATTAATTGAACTTTAATTTATCATGAACTTAGTCCTGATAGTATTTTGCAAATTATGTTGTAGATCAATAGCTCGCGTTGTAGCTTCCCTATGTTTTTTATATGTTCCTAGAGAAAACTAAGTTGAAAGATGATAGTAGCAATGATGCGGACTGCGTCCGTGATCTGAGGTTTATCCTCATTGCTGCATAGAAGAATTATGTCCTTGATGCACCGCTAGGTGACAGACCTATTGCAGGAGTAGATGCAGAAGTTATGAATTTTTGGCTAGCTCAATATGATGACTACTTGATAGTTTAGTGCACCATGCTTAAGGGCTAAGAATCGGGACTTGAAAGACGTTTTGAACGTCATGGAATATATGAGATGTTCCAGGAGTTGAACTTAATATTTCAAGCAAATACCCGAGTTGAGAGATATGAAGTCTCTAACAAGTTCTAAAGCTAAAATATGGAGGAGAATAGCTCAAGCAGTGAGCATGTGCTCAGATTATCTGGGTACTACAATCTCTTGAATCAAGTGGGAGTTAATCTTCTAGATAAGATAATGATTGAAAGAGTTCTCTAGTCACCATCACCTAGTTACTGGAACTTCTGATGAACTATAATAGGCAAGGGATGACGAAAGAAATTCCCGAGCTCTTCGTGATACTGAAAATCGACAAAGGTAGAAATCAAGAAAGAGCATCAAGTGTTGATGATTGAAAAGACCACTAGTTTAAAGAAAAGGGCAAAGGGAAAGAAAGGAAGTTCAAGTAGAATGGTAAGCAAGTTGTCACTCCCGTGAAGAAGCCCAAAGCTGGACCTAAGCCTAAAACTAAGTGCTTCTACTACAAAGTAAATGGCCACTGGAAGCGGAACTACCCCAAATATTTAGCGGATAAGAAGGATGGCAAAGTGAACAAAGGTATATTTGATATACAAATTATTGATATGTACTTTACTAGTGTTCATAGAAACCCCTGCGTATTTGATACTAGTTCAGTTGCTAAAATTAGTAACTCGAAACGGGAGTTGCAGAATGAACAGATACTAGTTAAGGGTGAAGTGACCATGTGTGTTGGAAGTGGTTCCAAGATTGATATGATCATCATCGCACACTCCCTACACTTCCGAGATTAGTGTTGAACCTAAATAAATGTTATATTTGGCGTTTGCGTTGAGCATGAATATGATTTGATTATGTTTGTTGCAATACGATCTTTCATTTAAAGTCGGAGAATAATTGTTGTTCTGTTTATATGAATAAAACCTTTGATGGTCATACACCCAATGAAAATAGTTTGTTGGATCTCGATCGTAGTGATACACATATTCATAATATTGATGCGAAAAGATGCAAAGTTGATAATGATAGTGCAACTTATTTGTGGCACTGTCGTTTGGGTCATATCGGTGTAAAACGCATGAAGAAACTCCATAAAGATGGACTTTTGGATCACTTGATTATTAATCATTTGATACTTGCCGGCCGTGCCTTATAGGCAAGATGACTAGAACTCCGTCCTCCGGAACAATGGAACAAGTTACTGACTTATTAGAAATAATACATACTGATGTATGCAGTCCAATGAGTGTAGATGCTCGTGGTGGGTATCATTATTTTCTGACCTTCACAAATGATTTCTGACCTTCACAAATGGGTATGTCTACTTAAATGAAACACAAGTCTGAAACATTTGAAAAGTTCAAGGAATTTCAGAGTGAAGTGGAGAATCATCGTAACAATAAAATAAAGTTTGTACGATCTGACCGCAGAGGCGAATATTTGAGTTATGAGTTTGGCCTTCATTAATATAATGTGGAATTGTTTCACAGCTCACGCCACATGGAACACCACAGCGTATTGGTGTGTGTGAACGTCATAACCACACTTTATTAGATATGGTGCAATCTACGATGTCTCTTACCGATTTACCACTATCGTTTTGGGGTTATGCATTAGAGATAGCATCATTCACTTTAAACAGGGCACCATCAAAAATTCGTTGAGACAACTCCTTATGAACTGTGGTTTGGCAAGAAACCAAAGTTGTTGTTTCTTAAAGTTTGAGATTGTGATGCTTATGTGAAAAAGCTTCAACCTGATAAGCTCAAACCCGAATCAGAGAAGTGCATCTTCATAGGATACCCAAAGGAAACTATTGGGTACACCTTCTATCACAGATCCGAAGGCAAGATATTCGTTGCTAAGAATGGATCCTTTCTAGAGAAGGAGTTTCTCTCGAAAGAAGTGAGTGGGAGGAAAGTAGAGCTTGATGAGGTAATTGTATCTTCTCCCGAATTGGAAAGTAGTTCATCACAGAAATCAGTTCTAGTGATTCCTACACCAATTAGTGAGGAAGCTAATGATGATGATCATGAAACTTCAGATCAAGTTACTACCAAACCCTGTAGGTTAACCAGAGTACGATCTGCACTAGAGTAGCACAGTAATCATATTCTGGAAGTCATGTTACTAGACCATGATGAACCTACGAACTATAAGGAAGCGATGATGAGCCCAAATTCCGGGAAATGGCTTGAGGCCATGAAATTTGAGATGGGATCCATGTATGAGGACAAAGTGTGGACTTTGGTAGACTTGTCCGATGATCGGCAAGCCATTACGAATAAATGGATCTTCAGAGGAAGACGGACACTGATAGTAGTGTTACTATCTACAAAGCTCGACTTGTCGCAAAAAGGTTTTCGACAAGTTCAAGGTGTTGACTACAATGAGATTTTCTCAGCTGTAGCAATGTTTAAATCCACCCGAATCATGTTAGCAGTTGCCCTATTTTATGAAATCTGGCAAATGGATGTCAAAACTACATTCATTAAATAGATATTTCTTAAAGAAGAGGTGTATATGATGCAACCAGAAGGTTTTGTGAATCCTAAAGGTAGTAACAAGGTGTGCAAGCTCCAGCGATCCATGTATGGGTTGGTGCAAGCATCTTGGAGTTGGAATATATGCTTTGATGAGTTAATCTAAGCATATAGTTTTATACAAACTTGCGGTGAATCCTATATTTACAAGAAAGTGAGTGGGAGTTCTGTAGCATTTCTAATTTTATATGTGGATGACATATTGTTGATTGGAAATGATATAGAATTTCTGGATAGCATAAAGGAATACTTGAATAAGATTTTTTCATGAAATACCTCGATGAAGCTGCTTACATATTGGGCATCAAGATGTATAGATAGATCAAGATGCTTGATAAGATCTTTCAATGAGTAAATACCTTGACAAGTTTTTGAAAGAGTTCAAAATGGATTAGTCAAAGAAGAAGTTCTGGTCTGTATTACATGGTGTAAAGTTGAGTAAGACTCAAAGCCCGACCACGGCAGAAGATAGAAAGAGAATGAAAGTCATTCCCTATGTCACGGTCATAGGTTCTATAAAGTATGTTGTGCTGCGTACCAGACCTATTGTGTACCTTGTCATGAGTTTGACAAGGCGGTACAATAGTGATCTAAAAGTAGATCACTGGACAACGGTAAAAATTATCCTTGGTAAGGACTAAGGGAATGTTTCTCCGTGATGGGGGTGATAAAGAGTTCGTTGTAAAAAAGTTAAGTTGATGCAAGATTCTACACCAATCCAGATGAGTCGAAGTCTCAATCCGGATACATATTGAAAGTGGGAGCAATTAGCTAGAGTATCTCCATACAGAGCATTGTAGACATAGAATATTTGCAAAATACATACGGCTCTGAATGTGACAGACCCGTTGACTAAACTTCTCTCATAAGAAAAACATGATCACACCTTAGTAATCTTTTGGGTGTTAATCACATAGCAATGTGACCTATATTATTGGCTCTAGTAAACCCTTTGGTTGTTGGTCACATGGTGATGTGAACTATGGGTGTTAATCACATACAGATGTGAACTATTGATGTTAAATCACATGGCGATGTGAACTAGATTATTGACTCTAGTGCAAGTGGGAGACTGAAGAAAATATGCCCTAGAGGCAATAATAAAGTTATTATTTATTTCCTTATTTCATGATAAATGTTTATTATTCATGCTAGAATTGTATCAACCGGAAACTTAGTACATGTGTGAATACGTAGACAAAACATAGTGTCCCTAGTATGCCTCTACTTGACTAGCTCGTTAATCAAAGATGATTATGTTTCCTAACCATAGACACGTGTTGTCATTTAATGAATGGGATCACATCATTAGGAGAATGATGTGATGGACATGACCCATCCATTAGCGTAGCATTATGATCATTACAGTTTCATTGCTACTTCTCTCTTCATGACTTATACATGTTCCTCAAACAATGAGATTATGCAACTCCCGAATAACGGAGGAACACTTTGTGTGCTACCAAACGTCACAACATAAATGGGTGATTATAAAGTGCTCCACAGGCGTCTCCGAAGGTGTTTGTTGGGTTGGCATAGATCGAGATTAGAATTTGTCACTCCGTGTTTCGGAGAGGTATCTCTGGGCCCTCTCGGTAATACTCATCACTATAAGCCTTGCAAGCGTTGTGACTAATGAGTTAGTTACGGGATGAAGTATTACGGAATGAGTAAAGAGACTTGCCGATAACGAGCTTGAACTAGGTGTAATGATACCAACGATCGAATCTCGGGCAAGTAACCTACCTATGACAAAGGGAACAACGTATGTTGTTATGCGGTTTGACCGATAAAGATCTTCGTAGAATATGTAGGAACCAATATGACCATCCAGGTTCCACTATTGGTTATTGACCGGAGATGTGTCTCGGTCATGTCTACATAGTTCTCGAACCTGTAGGGTCTGCACGCTTAACGTTCGATGACGATTTGTATTATGAGTTATGTGATTTGATGACTGTAGTTTGTTCGGAGTCCCGGATGAGGTCACTGATGTGACGAGGAGTCTCAAAATGGTTGAGATGTAAAGATCGATATATTGTAAGGCTATATTCGAACATCGGAAAGGTACCGAGTGATTCAGGTATTTTTCGGAGTACCGGAGAGTTACGGGAATTCGCCGGGGAAGTAATGGGCCTTAATGGGCCATACGGGAAAGGAGAGAAGGGCCTCAAGGGGTGGCTGCACGCCCCCCATGGACTAGTGCGAATTGGACTAGGAGGGAGTGGCGCCCCCTCCTTCCTTCTCCCCTCTTCCTCCTTCTCTCCTTCTCCTTCTCCTAATAGGATTCCCCACACCTGGCGCCCCCCCCCCCTGGGCCGGCCACCTCGTCCCTCCCCTGGTTTATATACGTGGCCAGGGGGCACCCCATAGACACACAAGTTGATCTTTTAGCCGTGTGTGATGCCCCTCCCCACAGTTATACACCTCGGTCATATCGTCGTAGTGCTTAGGCGAAGCCCTGCACCAATAACTTCATCATCACCGTCACCACGCCGTTGTGCTGACAGAACTCTCCCTCGGCCTCAGCTGGATCTAGAGTTCGAGGGACGTCACGGAGCTGAACGTGTGCAGATCGCGGAGGTGCCGTGCATTCGATACTTGATCGGTTGGATCGCGAAGACGTTCGACTACATCAATGCATTACTTAACGCTTCCGCTTTCGGTCTACAAGGGTACGTAGACACACTCTCCCCTCTCATTGCTATGTATCACCTAGATAGATCTTGCGTGATCGTAGGAATTTTTTTGAAATTACTGCATTCCCCAACAGGATGCATCAAACACGGTTCAGATTTTAGTTGCGTGTACGATGAAGGGCATACGGTTGATCCAGCAGAACTTTTTGCGATGAGGAAGAACAATAGAAATGGGCAGCCATACCAATGTGTGTGCGATATATAACATACAGTTCCCTCCGATGAACTGTGTGCTATTAGCGAATGCAACAGAAATGGTCAGCCTGACCAATGTGTGTGTGATATACGGCATACGGTTCACTTGGACAAACTGTTTTCGATTAGGCAAGAGAACGGAAACGGTTCATCTTAACAAGATGTGTGTGATATGCGGCATTTGCGATCAGCCAAAAGAACACAAATGATTCGTTTAAACCAGATGTGTGTGATATGCAGCAAACAACCCACTTGGATGAACAGTTTGTGATGAGAAATTATAACACATACGGTTACTATAGTAAGTTCGTGTGCGATTCTGCTGGTACAAAAGACTTTTGAAAAATGCAAACTAGTTGCTTGCGTATAAACAATTATCAAAAAGTAACAAGATAGACCTTCTTCAAGCCAATCAACATGTGTTCAACAAACAAGAAATGTCAAAAATTACAAAACAAAGACCCTGATAGACCTTGCTGGTGTAGTACCCTCTTTGCAGCGTTTATTGTGCAACACAATGAAAATGGTTCAGCTGAACAATATGCGTGTGATACGTGGCAAACATGTCCGTGATCAGAAATGTGTGTGGAGACCAATAATAACACAGACAATTGTTGCTAATTAGCCATGTGATTTGCTCTCTCTACAGAAGAATAACATGTGTGTGTGTGTCTATATTGTAACACCCCAAAAATTTAACCAGGTTTTAGTTATTAAAATTTTGCCAAGAGTTTAAAATTTTTGCATGCAAGTATATCTCTGTTGATTTCAAAACTTTTCTTTTAATATTAAGAAATTTTTCCCAAGTGGATCCTTCCAAAATATATTGGACTTATTTTCCCTCTCATTAAAAAAAACATCTCTCAATCAGGAGATTTATTTATAAAATTATTTCACCCTGAGCTTTATTCATTAAATGACTTGTTTTAAAATTTGGAGCTCTTTTTGAACTACAACCATTTGATATATTTAACTAAAATTTTCACCAAGGTTTGGAGATATCATGTGATGTCTCTAAATCACTTTTGTGCAATAATATATTTCATTCATTGGATATTTTGAGTTCTACACCAAGTTTTCAAATCTGGTCCAGTGGGCAATTTTACACTACAACCTATTTAAATATTTATTTAAAACTTCTACCAAAATTAGGGGAGGTCAGTAGGAGCATATTATTCCACTTTGTGCAAAAACCTATTTATGTTCTTTGAAAAAATTGAGTGAATCATCCTCTTTTTCATTCTGGTCTAGCCTTGTGATTTCTACTGCAACCCTATTTAATTTTGCTCCAAAGATCTTGTGTTTTCTCCTACTTGTAGACAGCCCTACCAAACCCCTAAATCCAGGAGCATGCACCCATTGGATTAATTTTGGTTCATGAAATAATGTCATTTATTTCCTGTCCAGAATTGTAGTTTTGCAAAACTTGCACTAACAAGTTTGTGCTTTTCACAAACTAACCTCACCACTCTCTCTTGCATCTAAGGAGACCCTGATCTGGAGGATTTGGACACCCCAAGAAGAGCCTAGGTGCCTGTGGCATTTTGTCAAACACCTGGAGAGCATAGCCAGATTTGGCATGGATTCAAGTTTACACTATGAACTTGGTCACCTGACCTAACAACAATGCCCATTCACCCTCTATCTAACCCTAACCTAGCCCTGTTTCTTCCCAGCCTCAACCGCGACCTCTAGCATGCTCTGGCATTACATCGAGCACGTCCCGTGCACGCCCGGAGCGCGAGTAGAGCGTGCGTTTGGCACGCGTTTTGCACGTGCCGCGCCCGAGCCGACGTGTCGCGCCCCTGGCCTTGCCTCCACTGCAGAGCCACGCCACGCACGTCCCTCCTCACAGCAACACGCCAAGCCGGCCCTCGCCACGTCCCCGACAGGCCAGGAGCTAGCCGCCATGGCCGCCGACAGCCCCTGCTCCGTTCAGCGCCGCCCAAGCCTCTTCCGCTCGCCACCTGGCCCCTGGAACAGCGCGAGCTCATCCACGAGTGTGTCCGCTAGCGCTCATCGCCGCCACGACGCCCTAGCTATAGAATGGCGGTCGCCGGCGACCTTATCCGCAGCCGCCGCGGAACCGCCTTTCCACGCTATAAAAAGGGACCCCGAGCCCCTCTGAGCACGCACGCAACCTCAGGCTACCCCATGGAACCCCCATAGCCCGCAATCGTCAGGGAAACGCCGCCTTCTTCGCCTCCGGCAACTCCTGCCGCCGCCACTGTCTCATTCACTCCGGCGCCACCAGGGCTTCCCCCTCTCCACTCTCTTCACCAGAAGTCCTCTCTTCCTCCCGTGAACAGATCCCCCTACTCAATTTGGTTCGGGAGCCATCGCCGCCACAAAACCACTTCGCCACCGAAGCCTCCTCCGCCGCGAAGCTCGCCGCCGGCAGCTCCCTCCGCCCCCACCTACTTGTCGACCACCGGGATGACCGCCCTGGAGTGGCGGATCCATCCCCGCCCTTGGGGCCCCGCGAGGAGCCGCCAGTCGCCGGCGACGATCACCGGAGCTCCGCCTCCGCTCGGGACAAAGGAAGGAGAGGGAGAAAGACTAGTCAAACCTGACTAGTGGGCCACTCCGCCGCCACGCGTGTTAAGTGATAGCGTAAAACCCCAAGATTTTTGAAGAGAGGAGAAATGTTTCAAGTTTTGGAGTGCACCCTGCCTTTCCACACATTGAAGGCAAGCATTCTGAACCCCGGCATAATATTTTTGTGTGTTCGATGACACGTTCATAACATCACCTCACTTTGGAGAAACTTGTTATTTCATGTGATATGATCATATGCATGGGTGCATGTTATTGATTTCCATGCTGTTGGAAATGGACACACTTGTGATGATAATCACCCTCATGTGCCTTGCATGCATACCGGCAGGAACCCGGGAAAACCTCTGCCTTGGGTAGGCATGAGTTTGTCGCCGGTCTCCGTCGGGACGGTTATGTCTGGTATGGCATGGCAAGGTGATATGAGCGGTGACTCTGTTGGTTGAAATATATTCGTCATGCTAATCATGCAGGGAATACTTAAACCTCCTGAGTCGACCGTAGATCGAGTCTTGTGCCAGTAACCCCCATACTTGTTTCGTACTACCACTCGTCTCTACAGCAAGTAGAGTACGGTTCAGTAAGTTGTCAACCTCTTTCTAGCACACACCGTACAGAGAGGCCATGGTGGAAGATACCGGTTGTAGCTGGTAGGCAGGCCACCTGGTCCGGGGGCATGGGTGTTTCCGGTTGGGACCGAGAGGGGAGGCCACCCCTTAGAGCGCGCGATATAAATTTGTTCCCATGCTACGCGAGGTTGTAGCCTCCCCACTTAGAGTTTGCTTAACAGGTGTCGTGGGTGATTCCAGACACGTGTGAGATAAGCTGGTGTGTGCAAGTTAGGTGTGTTTTCAACAAAAAGACCGTAGACGGAATTAGTCCCGATGGACTAAAGAAATCCGTTACTCGTAGGTAAAGAGTACACCCTCTGCAGAGATTAAACCTATTCGAATAGCCGTGTCCATGGTTAAGGATTACCGTCTGGGATGGGTCAAGTGTCGGTCTTAGTGTCGGTCTTCGGAGGTGAAACTGTTAACCAGACTGGAACTACTACCTGCGACTTGTGATGATTATGATTATTATTATTGTTGACTAACCCGTGATATTATTGTTATTATCGAGTATCTCTGGGATGGTTCTACCTCCGGGATATTCACTATGATTGTTTATTTTAAAGCCCTTTGTGTGGTGTCGCTCAGACGCCCGACTGTGGCATTTCTTTTAAAGCCCTTTATGTGGTGTCGCTCAGACGCCCGACTGTGGCATTTCTTTTAAAGCCCTTTATGTGGTGTCGCTCAGACGCCTGACTGTGGCATTTCTTTTAAAGCCCTTTATGTGGTGTCGCTCAGACGCCCGACTGTGGCATTTCTTTTAAAGCCCTTTATGTGGTGTCGCTCAGACGCCCGACTGTGGCATTTCTTTTAAAGCCCTTTATGTGGTGTCGCTCAGACGCCCGACTGTGGCATTTCTTTTAAAGCCCTTTAGGTGGTGTCGCTCAGACGCCCGACTGTGGCATTTCTTTTAAAGCCCTTTATGTGGTGTCGCTAAGACGCCCGACTGTGGCTTTGCTTGTTATTTATCTCATAAATTTTAATACTACTATGTTATTGCAATTTTATAAATAACTTGCTTGCACGCATCAGAGATTTATTTATCTTTTGTGACTGACGTCATGAGCATAAAATATTTTCAGCACATCATTGTTATATTATACCTGTGTTCATAATGTTTGGGAGTTCATTCAAAGTACTCGCTGGCTTGTCCCTGGCTATTGTCTTGGCCAGATTTTCTTGCACGAAGAGGAGCGACGCGATGACAGCCCCGGAAACTAAGTAATGGAGATAGCAGCCTCGCGAAGATAGGAGTTAACCTGGTCAGTTGTTCCCGTGGGAAATGGAGTCCCATAGACACTGATGTTTCACAACCCGCTTCCGCCATCAACCACTAGAAACCATTTGTTGTACTCACAGGCCAGAATGGCCTTGTACTACATATTTTGTTTTTTGCTTGGAATTTCTGTATCAAGTTGGAGCCTCATCAGCTAACAGTAATCCTGGGGCTGATGAGCACGACGGTCTTTTCTAGAAATTTATTACCCGGAAAACCGGTCGTGACATATATGTATATATATATATAGAGAGAGAGATACAGCCGGTCTATTCTGCTAATATTAGTAGAATAACTATTCTGATAACACTTCCGCACTGCATGCTCAATGCAAGTGCACGTCATTGTTTGAACCAAGTGTGCTGCAGTACTCTCACGAGTGAACTTCGCATCGCAAAAAACTGCACGCTGTGTATTTTTGGTACCTTATTTGCTCTAGTTTTTTAACCGTTTGTTGGAATGAGGCGTGTAATATACCATTGAAAAGCTATGGATTAGGCGCAACTTCGCCATGTTGAACACTTTTCGAGATTCCTCACGATTTAAGAGCACTTTTGAAAATGGTGCGGCCCATCATGACTGGCAGCAAGCGTTTTTTTTGCAATTTATTCTAAACCGCTCGTCGGAATGAAGCAAATGATACACCGTTGGAAAGATATCATCGAGCCGCATCTTTTTCATATCTATTATTTTCTCTAATTCGTTACGGTTTAAGAGCAGTTATAAATTTAGTAAATCACGGAATTCTGTTTTTTCGATTTTTTTGCAATTTTTGTACTGTTTTCGCTCCAGTTTTTGAACCGTTTGTCGAAACAATGCATGTGATACGCCGTTGGAAAGCTACGGACAAGGCGCAACTTTGATATGTTGAAATGTTTTTGTGATTCCTAGTTAATTTTGAAAATCGTGCGGCTGGCGACCAGAGGCAGCGGCCGTTTTTCGTGAAATTTTTACAAACCGTTGGTCAAAATGATTCAAATTATACACCGTTGGAAAGATGTCGATGAAACGCAAATATTTCATGTAGAACAATCTCTCTGATTCCTTGCGGTTTAAGAGTAATTTTGATTTTACCGAAATGCGGAAACCCTATTTTTCGCGACTCCAAAATCGACGAGTGAACCACATCGGACAGAGAATCGCACTGCTTCAGACTAAAAACCGCACTGCATCATATGGTCAATCAAACTTCATGATTTGTTTTGCCAGGAGTAAAATTTTCTCGGACAAAGAAATGAAGTGCGCTTCACATCGGGCGTAAGTGAACCTCAAACACCATAAGAATTGAACCACATTACTTTTGTTGTCATTTTTCTATATTTTTTTACTCTGCGAATCGCATGAGTTACTGCTGACAGTGTTTTTCATTAACATGTTTTTGGGACTTCAGTGAAGAGCCAAGTGCACTGCATTCTTCTATTTTGTCCTTTTTTTCTTCTTTGTGTTAACGCGTCCGGACTCCAGAGTAGCGGCTAGTGCACTGCATTAGTTTCTTTTTCTAACTTTTTTTCTTTCATCAAAATGAACCGCTTGAGAAAGATGAAATGAACCTCTAGACACACCCAATAGTACTTCGAAAAGAAGTACATCCAGCAACCACACATCGCTTGGCACAACAAATTCAAAAGAAAAATGCAACCCCCACCGAAATTACATGCCGAGCTGCACTCACACGTCTGCCGAACTGCACAAGACATGCGTTCATCCGAGTACTACATGGTCAACGCCTTTACACATCAAACCGCAGGATGCACAACTTGGAGTGAAGAAAACATGCACAAACTGTACTCCACCACACCCGAGCTGCATGGGACGATATACCAAACTTCACGCCTGTGCAAACCGAGCTGTACGGGATGAGCTGCTGAATTGCTGTCGAGTAGTGCATTTGAATGTGAACCTCGTCAAGTTCCCATCTAAACCGTGGGCACAGCCAGAGCGGACCGCATCGAGTGCACTGCAGGACTAAGTACAAAATTATATGGAAATATGCACAAGTAAACGGCACACCTCAGGAAAAGGAATTGATTTCCTTTTAAAAGATTAACTGTGAAAAACTTGCAAATTCAACCGGAAGAGCAACGCATAGCAAACTCCAGTCGAAGAGAGGGATGAGTGCACTACCGCGACCATTGAGACGGACCTGAGGCGGTGTATCTCGTGTGCATCGCGGTGGAGGGATGGCGGGGCGGGGTCATCCAGTGTCGGGGTTGGGGAGGAGGCTTTGGAGGCCGGCCGTGGCAACCGAGCTGCATGGGCCCGGCAACTGAGCTGCATGGGGCTGGCGGCACGGTGGCTGCCGCGGATCGCTCGGACCCCCCCTCCAATCTTTGAAGCCAGCTGCCCCTGACGCCCCCGGGACGGCTAGGAGGACTGCATGGAGAAGAGGAAGTGGTGCACGCCTCTGGGCTATGTGGACTGCAGTGCCAAATCCACCCGGTCGGAGCTGCTCGAGGCCGCGATAGGGGGCGGTGGAGGTACCCCAGATCGAGGCCGCGTCTGTGTTGGCTGCGTGGCCAGCCATGGTGCCCGACATAGGTGGCCACCCTGATGGGTCTGCTGGCGCACTCCATTGGAAGAAGGTGCTCCCTAATTGTTGGTGAGAAGGGGAGCAGCGGGACAAAGAGCCGTCGGAGCCTCGCGCGGGAGAAGAGGCGAGCTCGTGGTGGTGGAGATCCTCTGCCATTGAAGATGTAATTTGCTTGCGTGGCGGTGGGGGATATGGGGATTGGATCACGGCGACGAGGTGTTGCAAGGGGGCCGCACGGGAGCTCCGACGATGCTGTGTGTGGCGGCGCGGGTGGTAGTCGACCGGGGCTGTGCCGCGGCCATGGATCCGACAACGAGAAGGTTCTTGGATCGGGGAGGGAGTTGGTGGTGTACTAGGGAAGGAGGTGGGGGCAGCGGGCTGCTGGGGATGGAGTGGGGGTGGGAGGAGCACCGGGCGAGGTCAAAGGTGGCACAGTGGTCGGGGAGAGAGGAGTAGTAGCAGTGCTGGCCGTGGCGGCGGTGGAAGAAGGTAGGTGGGGGGCCGCGATGGGAGGTAGGAGCTGGAGGCCTGGAGGTGCGAGGGAGAAGTAGGGGCGGCCAGCGATGCTGCACTTCTGGGCTGCTAGCGGCGCTGGGCGGGGCGATGGTGGATGGACATAGGTGGGGGAGTTGTTCGGGGAGAGAGAAGGTCGTGGGATGGCTTGTGGTGCGAGGTAGAAGACGAGAGCGTGGGGTGGGTGTTGATCTGATGAAAGGATAAGGTGGGCTGCGTGTGTGTGCATGTGGTTCGAGTGGGTTTTTGCTGCGGTTGTTTTGCGTTAGCACAATAAGAACTAGTGTTAGCAGAATAAGGTCTTAAGGGGTGTTATTAGAATTGACCTATATATAACTGAAATAAACATCCAATTACATAAGTGACTATAAAAATCATTTGCACACACCTCAATAAACAATTGCATGCATTCTAAAGTAGGAGAAACGATCGTCTAGTCATCTACTTCTTGTGACGCTCCCGCCACTACTCTGTGGCTTGATCCCTCGGCTGGGGCATGAACAAGACACTTCCTCATGTCAACGATCCACCTGTACATCTCCTAGATTGTGCACGCGTCATTGGCCGTGTACTTGATGTGTTCTTCATCCAGTCTCTCATGCCAAACACTCTGCCAGGTGTCCGTTTCCTTCTTTCTCTCATCCTTCATCTTCATGTAGTAGGGGTCGATGAAGGCTGAGGCGAGGTCAACCAAGGAGTTCACTTTGTTCTTGGCGCTGCCCCAGACCTTGTAGTGGCCCTGGATGTTGACAAGATTTGGGCATTTCAAGCCTGAAACCGTGAGCACTTTTAGATCATTGGTGGTGACCACTGCAGCGAACTTGTAGTCGGAGCTGTTGATAAACCTGGAGAAATGCTTGCAAGGACTTGTGCCCAGGTGGTAGTGGTAGACGAGGACATCATGTCGCATGCACAATTGGGCGATGACAACCTTCTGATCGTGCCTGGCACGACTGATGGTGTACTCGAGGTCAAAGCCGACCACTTGGTACTTGTCCTTGGCAAGGAACTGCTCCATAGTTTGGATGGAGCTCTCCACTGACACGGGATCATTCATGTACACCACCAGAGGGCCTTCCCCCTCACGTGGGTGTCCACTACATGATGCGTGGTGAATAGCCTGCCGTTGTCGTTGTCAGCCACTAGGAGTGCCATTGGTGCCACGGGGATCGCCATTGGAACCGATGGGTGTCCTCTCTATATGTGTCGTAGTGGAGGTGATTATTGTGTCGTGTGATGCGAGAGATGAAGGTAAATGTCTGCAGGAATAAATGGGGTCTGGGTGGCCTGGATTGTCGGCGCGTCCGCGTGGTAGTTTTTGCATCGGGTAACTGCATTGTGGAGCCGCGCCCGGCGCAACTGCATGCACACGAACGTGCGTGATCGTGCTCCGGCCCCAAACAATGGCAGTGTGCGTGGAGGGACGAGGGTGGAGCACCCAGAGGGACGCGAGAGTGTAGAGCGTGTGCGGCGGGACGCGAGTAGAGCGTGCCGCGGCCGCCTTAACCGCAAGAAACCACACGCGTAGAGTAGTTGAACATGCAGGAAATGGTTGCCTACAAGCCGGACGACACTTGTGTCGCTGCGTAGAGAGCGGCCGTGTGGTAGTACCTCCGTCTTGGTCTATAGTCCCCTTTATATTATGTTCCATACTTTGCCCTCAAATTTAACCAACAAAATGTTAATGCATGTTATAAAAATTATATAATTGGCAACTATGTTCAAATACGAATCCAACTATATAATCCATGGTGACATGCATTCGTATTTTATTAGTTAAATCCTACTTATAAACCAGGACGGGTGCATAGTAGGTAATTCAATCGCAAACATTTTTTTTATTACCGTATGTGTACGTGGCCTTTCGTCCTCCTCTCGCACGTCTTGTCACCCCGCTGCCGCAGACGGCTTACAGCGCAAGCTTGCGCAGCGCGCGGGAGCGTTCTTGTGGCCAAACAGTGGCACCAATTAATCGTCGATGAGCCCATTCCCATGCAACCTCGCAGGTTCCTGCGCAAGCTTCCCGCCCGACTGGGTGAAATCCCCCAAAATCCCAATGCTTACCAGCCTGCTATAAAAACCCTCACGGCCGGTGAGTCCTGCGTCGCATTTTCCCCTCCCACCCTGTAGCTTATCTCGTCTGCTTCTCCCACAATCGCCAATGGCACCGGTCCGTCGTGGTCGCTCAGCCACTCTGCAGTCATCAGACGACAACTCCAGCTGGGAGGCTACACAACGGCGGCGACGCAGTCCCTGGCGTAGTGTAGTGCGCGTGGCATCCCTGTTGGGTTTGCGTGGAACACCCACTACACACTTTGCGGCCGGTGCCCGTCGACAGCTATTGCCGGCCGTTGTTGCCGCCCCACCACTGTTGAAAGCCAGGGCTATCGCCTGCTCCGCCGTCGCGGCCCGAAGGCGGGAGGTGGCCGTCATGGCCGCCACCCCACTGCCAGCCACCATGGCCATCACCCGCTCTGCCATCGCGGCCCGAAGGCGGGAGGTGGTGGTCATGGCTGCCACCCCATCATCAGCCGCCCTGGCCGCCAGCCCACCATCAACCTCCGGGGTCATCACCTGCTCCGCCACCGCCGCTCGAAGGTGGGAGGCAGAGGTTGATTCCGGCACGTGCGTCAACGACCTTGCGCGCTACATGCTACCTCTTGAGCATGCTTTGTTTTTCCCTTGAAGAGGAAAGGGTGATGCAGCAAAGTAGCACAAGTATTTCCCTTAGTTTTGAGAACCAAGGTATCAATCTAGTAGGAGGCTACGCTCCAAGTCCCTCGTACCTACACAAACAAACAAGAACCTCGCAACCAACACGATAAAGGGGTTGTCAATCCCTTCACGGCCACTTGCGAAAGTAAGATATGATAGAGATAATAAGATAAGATAAATATTTTTGGTTTTTTTATGATATAGATTGGAAAGTAAAGAATGCAAAATAGAGTAGATCGGAAACTTATATGATGGAAAATAGACTCGGGGGGCCATAGGTTTCAATAGTGGCTTCTCTCAAGATAGCATAAGTATTACTGTAGGTGAACAAATTACTGTCAAGAAATTGATAGAAAAGTGTATAGTTATGAGAATATCTAGGCACGATCATGTATATAGGCATCACGTCTGCAACAAGTAGATCGAAACGATTCTGCATCTACTACTAGTACTCCACACATCGACCGCTATCCAGCATGCATCTAGAGTATTAAGTTCATAAGAATAGAGTAACGCATTAGGCAAGATGACATGATGTAGAGGGATAAACTCAAGCAATATGATATAAACCCCATCTTTTTATCCTTGATGGCAACAATACAATACGTGCCTTGCTGCCCCTACTATCACTGGGAAACGATACCGCAAGATTGAACACAAAGCTAAGCACTTCTCCCATTGCAAGAAAGATCAATCTAGTAGGCCAAACCAAACTAATAATTCAAAGAGACTTGCAAAGATAACCAATCATACATAAAAGAATTCAGAGGAGATTCAAATATTTCTCATAGATAAACTTGATCATAAACCCACAATTCATCGGATCTCGACAAACACACCGTAAAAAGAGTTACATCGAATAGATCTCCAAGAAGACCGAGGAGAACATTGTATTGAGACTCAAAGAGAGAGAAGAAGCCATCTAGCTAATAACTATGGACCCGAAGGTCTGTGGTAAACTAATCACAACTCATCGGAGTGGCCTTGTCGATGATGTAGAAGCCCTCTGTGATCGATTCCCCCTCCGGCAGAGCGCCGGAAAAGGCTCCAAGATGGGATCTCACGGGAACAGAAGGATGCAGCGGTGGAAACAGGGTTTTTTGGTGCTCTTGGATGTTTTCGGGGTATGTAGATATATATAGGCGAAGGAAGTCGGTCAGGGGAGCCACGAGGGGCCCACGAGGGTGGGGGGCGTGCCCACCCCCCTAGGGAGCGCCTTGGACCCTCGTGGCCGCCTCAGTTGCTTCTTGACGTCCACTCCAAGTCTCCTAGATTGCGTTTGTTTCAAAAATAACTCTCCCGAAGGTTTCATTCCGTTTGGACTCCGTTTGATATTCCTTTTCTGCGAAATACTGAAATAGGCAAAAAACAACAGTTTGGGCTGGGCCTCCGGTTAATAGGCTAGTCCCAAAAATGATATGAAAGTGCATAGTAAAGCCCATAAACATACAAAATAGGTAATATTATAACATGGAAAAATCAAAAATTATAGATAGGTTGGAGATGTATCAAGCATCCCCAAGCTTAATTCATGCTCGTCCTCGAGTAGGTAAATGATAAAAATAGAATTTTTGATGTCGAATGCTACCTAGCATATTTCTCAATGTAATTTTCTTTATTGTGGCATGAATGTTCAGATCCAAATGATTCAAAATAAAAGTTCATATTGACATAAAAATAGTAATACTTAAAGCATGCTAACAAGTAATCATGTCTTATCAAAATAGCATAGCCAAAGAAATCTTATCCCTACAAAATCATATAGTTAGGCTATGCTTCATTTTTGTCACACAAAATACTCCCATCATGCACAACCCCAGTTTCAGCCAAGCAATTGGTTCATACTTTTTTAACGCGCTTCGGATTTTTTAACTCTCACGCAATACATGAGCATAAGCCATGGATATAGCACTATGTGTGGAATAGAATATGATGATGGAGGTTGTGTGGAGAAGAAAAAAAAGGAGAAAGTCTCAAATTGACAAGGCTAATCAACGGGCTATGGAGATGCCCATCAATTGATGTCAACATGAGGAGTAGGGATTGCCATGCAACGGATGCACTAGAGCTATAAATGTATGAAAGCTCAACAAGCATGAGAGACTTGTCAACTTTTACCATACGTGCATGCTACGGGACCTGTCAACTTTAACACAAGTGTTTCTCAATTTCATAATTACCCAACTAGCATGAATCGAACATTACCACCTCTATAACTCAAAACAATTATCAAGTATCAAATTGATCATAGTATTCAATGCACTATATATGATAGTTTCTATTATACCCAACTTGGATGCTCATCATATTAGGACAAATTTTATAACCAAAGCAAATAACATGCTGTTCTAAAAGACTCTCAAAATAATGTAAGTGAAGCATGAGAGATCAATAATTTCTACAAAATAAAACCATCGCCGTGCTCTAAAAAGATATAAGTGAAGCACTAGAGCAAAATTATCTAGCTCAAAAGATATAAGGGAAGCACATAGAGTATTCTGATAAATTCCAATTCATGTGTGTCTCTCCCAAAAGGTGTGTACATCAAGGATGATTGTGGTAAACTAAAAAGCAATGACTCATATCATACAAGACGCTCCAAGCAAAACACATATCATGTGGTGAATAAAAATATAGCCCAAGTAAAGTTACCGATAGACGAAGACGAAAGAGGGGATGCCTTCCGGGGCATCCCCAAGCTTAGGCTTTTGGTTGGCCTTGAATTTACCTTGGGGTGCCTTGGGCATCCCCATGCTTAGTCTCTTGCCACTCCTTATTCCATAGTCCATCAAATCTTTACCCAAAACTTGAAAACTTCACAACACAAAACTCAACAGGAAATCTCATGAGCTCCGTTAGTGCAAGAAAGCGAACCACTACTTTAAGGTACTATAATTAACTCATTCTTTATTTATATTTGTGTTAAACCTACTGTATTCCAACTTCTCTATGGTTCATACCCCCGATACTAGCCATAGATTCGTCAAAATAAGCAAACAACACACGAAAAACAGAATTTATCAAAAACAGAACAGTCTGTGGCAATCTGTAACTTTCAAATACTTATGGAATTCAAAAAATCCTAAAAAAAATAGTAAGTCCTAGGAACTTTTTATATTAATCTACTGCAAAAAGAATCAACTACAAATCACGTTTCTGTGATTTATTAAAATTATTCTCGTGCGTGCAAAAGTTTCTGTTTTTCAGCAGGATTAAATTAACTATCACCCAAGATGATCCTATAGGTTCTACTTAGCACAAATACTAATAAAAACATAAAACCACATCTAAACAGAGGCTACTGAATTATTTATTACTAAACAGGTGCAAAAATAAAGGAAAACAATAAAATTGGGTTGCCTCCCAACAAGCGCTATCATTTAACGCCCCTAGCTAGGCATAAAAGCGAGAATATATCTAAGTATTTCCATCTTTAGTATTTAATTCATAAGTGGCTCTCATAATAGATTCATAAGGTAATTTTATTTTCTTCCTAGGAAAGTGTTCCATGCCTTTCCTTAATGGAAATTGGAATCTAATATTTCCTTCCTTCATATCAATAATTGCACCAATCGTTCTAAGGAAAGGTCTACCAAGAATAATAGGACATGAAAGATTGCAATCTATATCAAGAACAATAAAATATATGGGCACATAATTCCTATTTGGAACAATAAGAACATCATTAATTCTTCCCATAGGTTTCTTAATAGTGTAATCCACAAGTTGTAAGTTTAAAGAGCAATCATCAAATTCACGGAAACCTAACACATCACACAAAGCTTGTGGAATCGTGGAAACACTAGCACCCAAATCACACAAAGCATAGCATTCATGATCTTTAATTTTAATTTTAATAGTAGGTTCCCACTCATCATAAAGTTTTCTAGGGATAGAAACTTCCAATTCAAGTTTTTATTCATAAGATTGCATCAAGGCATCAACGATATGTTTAGTAAAAGCTTTATTTTGACTATAAGCATGAGGAGAATTTAACACGGATTGCAACAAGGAAATACAATCTATTAAAGAACAATTATCACAATTAAATTCCTTGAGATCCAAAATAGTGGGTTCATTGCTATGTAAAGTTTTGACCTCTCCAATCCCACTTTTACCAAATTTTGCATCAAGATCTAAAAACTCCGAATCATTGGGACGCCTTTTAACTAAAGTTCACTCATCTCCAGTCCCATTATTATCAAGATTCATATTACAAAACAAAGATTTAATAGGAGACACACCAATCACTTTTAGATCTTCATCATTATTATTTCCTACTAACCCTTCTGGTTTGGCGGCCATCTTATTAACTAAAGTGGCTTGCTTATCAAAAATTTGGGCTATTGATTTTTCAAGACGAGCAAACTGAGATTTCAAACCATAAAATTCTTTAGACATATCATCAAGCTCTTTATTCATGTATTCCATAAAGCTTTTTTGTTCTTTAAACTCGTTTCTAAAGAAACTATTATGCTCAAATTGTAAAGTCATAAAGCTTCTAATGTTGTTTTCAATTTCTTCCAACCTTCTAAGGTTAGGATCAACGTTTTTAGGCAAAGCCATCAGAGCAAACGGGCACATAAGAAGCAAGCGAAAAAGAAGCGAACGGGAAAGAGAGGGCGAATAAAACGGCAAGGGTGAAGTGGGGGAGAGGAAAACGAGAGGCAAATGACAAATAATGTAATGCGAGGGAGAAGAGTTTGTGATGGGTACTTGGTATGTCTTGACTTTTGCGAAGACCTCCCCGGCAACGGCGCCAGAAATCCTTCTTGCTACCTCTTGAGCATGCGTTGGTTTTTTCCCTTGAAGAGGAAAGGGTGATGCAGCAAAGTAGCGTAAGTATTTCCCTCAGTTTTGAGAACCAAGGTATCAATCCAGTAGGAGGCTACGCTCCAAGTTCCTCATACCTACACAAACAAACAAGAACCTTGCAACCAACGCGATAAAGGGGTTGTCAATCCCTTCACGGCCACTTGCAAAAGTGAGATCTGGTAGAGATAATAAGATAAGATAAATACTTTTGGTTTTTTTATGATATAGATTGGAAAGTAAAGAATGCAAAATAAAGTAGATCGGAAACTTATATGATGGAAAATAGACCCGGGGGCCATAGGTTTCACTAGTGGCTTCTCTCAAGATAGCATAAGTATTACGGCAGGTGAACAAATTACTTTTGAGCAATTGATAGAAAAGTGCATAGTTATGAGAATATCTAGGCATGATCATGTATATAGGCATCATGTCCGCGACAAGTAGATCGAAACGATTCTGCATCTACTAGTATTACTCCAAACATCGACCGCTATCCAGCATGCATCTACAGTATTAAGTTCATAAGAACAGAGTAACACATTAGGCAAGATGACATGATATAGAGGGATAAACTCAAGCAATATGATATAAACCCCATCTTTTTATCCTCGATGGCAACAATACAATACGTGCCTTGCTGCCCCTACTGTCACTGGGAAAGGACACCGCAAGATTGAACCCAAAGTTAAGCATTCTCCCATTGCAAGAAAGATCAATCTAGTAGGCCAAACCAAACTGATAATTTGAAGAGACTTGCAAAGATAACCAATCATACATAAAAGAATTCAGAGGAGATTCAAATATTTCTCATAGATAAACTTGATCATAAACCCACAATTCATTGGGTCTCGACAAACACACCGCAAAAAGAGTTACATCGAATAGATCTCCAAGAAGATCGAGGAGAACATTGTATTGAGATTCAAAGAGAGAGAAGAAGTCATCTAGCCAATAACAATGGACCCGAAGGTCTGTGGTAAACTACTCGCAACTCATCGAAGAGGCCTTGGTGATGATGTAGAAGCCCTCTGTGATCGATTCCCCCTCCGGCAGAATGCCAGAAAAGGCTCCAAGATGGGATCTCACCAGAACAGAAGGTTGTGGCGGTGGAAATAGTGTTTCGTGGTGCTCCTAGATGTTTTCGGGTTACATAGATATATATAGGCGAAGGAAGTCGGTTAGGGGAGCCCAGAGGGGCCCATGAGGGTGGGGGGCGCGCCCACCCCCCTAGGGTGCGCCCTGGACCCTCTTGGCCGCCTTGGTTGTTTCTTGACGTCCACTCAAAGTCTCCCGAATTTCGTTTGTTCCAAAAATAACTCTCCCGAAGGTTTCATTACGTTTGGACTCCGCTTGATATTCCTTTTATGCGAAACACTGAAATAGGCAAAAAAACAGCAATTTGGGCTGGGCCTCCGGTTAATAGGTTAGTTCCAAAAATGATATAAAAGTGTATAGTAAAGCCCATAAACATCCAAAACAGGTAATATAATAGCATGGAACAATCAAAAATTATAGATACGATGGAGACGTATCACTACACCGAGTTCCTGCGGGAGGAGGAGGAGTGCCTCATCGAGCATGCAAAGAGCCTTACCGCCGCCGTGGCCGCGGCACATGCCACCTCAGAGGTGAGGAATGAGGAGATCTACAAGGAGAACCACCGCTTCAAGAGGGATCATCTGGAGCGGCAGTGGGTGTTCGAGTTGGCGAGCATCGCCGAACGTGCAGCAGTGGCAGGCACCATACTGCATTTCTCCAGCTCATCAGTAGGCTCCTCCTCCTCTACCTCTTATTGAGCATGCTCGGTAGAGGAGAGGCTGCCAGAAGTAGTACAAAGCCCCTCCGTAGTAGTGGTAGTAGTAGTAGTAGTAGTATTTAGGGGCTATTTTGTTCAGTTCATCTGACTACAGATGTGGTGGAAGTGTACAATATACTTAAAATTAGCTAGTATATAAAGTAGAACTAGCTATTTCAGTACGTGGTTGGCAACAATTAGGGAAAAGTTTGGTCGGTTCAGCTATCGAGTTGAACTCTTTGTATAAATTAAGCACGGCTGCCTAATCGATGAATGAAATCTATGCTTAATTACTGAATTTTAGTTGCAAAAATTAGATAGTGCTAGTGATTTTTAGCTGCATATTTTGACAAATCGCAGTGTTACAAGGTTGACAAATGGCAATGTTACTAGATCAACAAATGTCAATCTTTCAAGTTTGACAAATGGCAACATACCCTATATGACAAATGCAAATCTTATCAAATTGTTTGTAAGTGGTTGTGCACGGGTCATCCAAAACAATCGTTTGCATTGAAGAGATGCACAAATCATGCTCTGGCTTTGCATACGGGTGTTCTATCTAGAACATTTGCGATCAAGAGCTACACAAATCCTACTCGGCACATTTTCCCTTTGCTTCCTGGGGAAGCTGTCGGTTTGCATACGGGTGTTCTAACTAAAATGTTTGCGACCGAGATACAATATTAAACCCAAGAAAAAACTATTTTCGGAGGCGGCGAAGCCGGCGTGCCGCGCCGTCCTTGTCGTTGTCGTCCTCCGGGACGCCGTTGTTGAAGTCTTCAAGGCAGCTCAGAATGTTCTTCACTTGTAAATCAAACATCATGTCATCGCGCGATCGACGGGCGGGGCATAGGAGGACGGCAACTGGTGGCGCTGAGAGGTAGCAGTCGATGGCGGCGGCCCATGCCGCTAAGAGGGGCGCATCCACGGGCACAGGTGCGGCAGGTGCAGCCAAACACACGGGGACCGGCACCGTGGTGGGTGGAGGGGGCGTGCACAGGCACGAGCACGGGCACGGGCGTTGGCGCTGGCGCTGGCATGTACACGAACTCGTGCGGGTCCGCGGAGACCTCGGTGACGCCCGCGGCTTCCAGCTCTGCGATAGTGCTCGATGACCAGCCCGTCAATGCTACGGGGATGGTCGTTGGCGTGGGTGCGGGGATGGGAGCTAGGACAGGAGCGGGGGCAGCACTAGCCTCGGCCAGCTCGTTCTGGGCCATGTCCATCAGGCCCCATTCCTCCTTATTTTCTATGTACTCCGGCTCGGAGTCGACTTCACCAAACTTGAATACTAGTGGCAGATGATCCTTCTGCACCATGGCGTTGGTGGAGGTCTGCGCGAGGGAGGGGAATGGGAGGCTAACAGTAAGGCCGCCCGTAGTAAGCAGCGGCTCGGGCGCCATTAATGGAGAGGAAGGCGGGCGGCCATGCATGGAAGTCAAAGGGCTTGATTCCTAGTGAGCCCGCGCAGTGTACAGCTCGCACACTTCCTGGTGAGACTGCGCATTGGAGGACAGCTTGCACGCCCCTCTGTCAGCCTGCACACCGGACTGCACTCGCATGCCTCCCATTCAGTCAACCAACTGTCTGCACGACACCTCCTATAGCCATTAAAACGAAGACACGTGGCATCACGTGAATGGTTAACAGAACGCAAACGATTTGAATTATACAAACCTTTGCGAGATTAGAGTGGCATTTTATTGAAAATGCCTTTGTTGGCTGTTATTCGAGTGCTTCTTCTCTCAAAATGGACACGAAAAATACCACAGCATGTCGGGTTCCATTCCATGATAGCATCCCAAGTTTCATGAATTTCAAACGAGTTTTGGATTTGCTAGAATTTAAAAACAAAGTATTTCAACATTTTACCGGCAATCAACAGTGCCTTGGTGTTTGAAATTCATTCCCATTTCTTGCATGGGACCTAAGCATGCACCCAAGGACAAAGATTTGATTTGTCAACCAATTTATATGCACTTGAGCATGTGCATGTAGTTCAAATTTGAATTATGTTCATAAAATGCCTAGAAAACCCAGTTAATGTATAAAAATGTCCAAACGAATCTCAAAAAATTGCAATATTTAACACAACACTCATTTTGTTCTATGTTGACACTAGAAATTTTTTGAAAGCAATAAGAGGCAGCGGATATCATTTTGTCCCCGAAGGTGGGACGTTCCCCACCGAAACCATCAGGCTTGTTGTGAGAAGCTCTGGTTTGTGAGAGGCTTATACCCAAACCTGCCCCAAACGGGACAAAGAAATTACCATGGCATGTTGATGCCGCTGCATGATAGCATGCCAAGTTTCATGAATTTCAGACGAGTTTTGGATTTACTAGAATTTAAAAACCAGGAATCTCAAGGTTTGCGGCCGAGTGATGGTGGCAGGGTGTTTGACATTCATTCCCATTTCTTGCATGGGACCTAAGCATGCAACCAAGGACACAAATTTGAATTTTCATCCAATTTATATGCATTAGAGCCTGTGCATGGAGTTCAAATTTGAATTATGCACATAAATGCATCGAAAACTCAATTAATGCATAAAAGTGTCCAAAGAACCCCGAAAACCCCCAAAAATTGACTACAACACTCCAGTTGTTCTATGTTGACACTAGAAATGTTTTTGAAAGCAATAAGAGGCAGCTGATATCATTTCATCCCCAAAGGTGGGACATTCCCTACCGAAACCATCAGGCTTGTTGTGAGAAGCTCTGGTTTGTGAGAAGCTTATACCCAAACCTGCCCCAAATGGGACAAAAGTTTTACCACGGCATGTTGATGCCGCTCCATGATAGCATGCCAAGTTTCATGAATTTCATATGGGTTTTGAATTTACTAGAATTTAAAAACCAGGAATCTCAATGTTTGCGACCGAGTGACGGTGGCAGGGTGTTTGACATTCATTCCCATTTCTTGCATGGTACCTAAGCATGCAACCAAGGACACAGATTTGAATTTTCAACCAATTTATATGCATTAGAGCATGTGCATGTAGTTCAAATTTGAATTATGCACCTAAATGCATTGAAAACTCAATTAATGCATAAAAATGTCCAAATGAACCCCCAAAAATCCCAAAAATTGACAAAACACTCTTGTTGTTCTATGTTGACACTAGAAAAAAAAATTAAAGTAATAAGAGGCAGCTGATATCGTTTCGTCCCCAAAGGTCGAAGTTCCCTACAAAACCATCAGGCTTGTTGTGAGAAGCTCTAGTTTGTGAGAAGCATATCCCCAAACCTACCCCAAATGGGACAATATTTTTACCACTGCATGTTGATGCTGCTCCATGATAGCATGCCAAGTTTCATGAATTTCAAACTAGTTTTGGATTTATTATAATTTAAAAATCAGGAATCTTAATGTTTGCGGCCGAGTGACGGTGGCAGGGTGTTTGACATTCATTCCCATTTCTTGCATGGGACCTAAGCATGCAACAAAGGACACAGATTTGAATTTTCAACCAATTTATATGCATTAGAGCATGTGCATGTAGTTCAAATTTGAATTGTGCTCATAAATGCATTGAAAATGCAATTAATGCATAAAAATGTCAAAACAAACCCCGAAAAATCCCGAAAATTGACACAACACTCATGTTGTTCTATGTTAACACGAGAAACATTTTGAAAGGAAGAAGAGGCAACATATATCGTTTCGTCCCCCAAGGTGGCACGTACCCTACTGAAACCATCAGGCTTGTTGTGAGAGAAGCTCTGGTTCGCGAGAAGCTTATATCCACACCTGCCCCAAATGGGACAATATTTTTACCACGGCATGTCGCTGCCGTTCCATGATATCATGTCAAGTTTCAATGAATTTTAGACGAGTTTTCAATTTAGTAGAATGTTAAAAGCATGTATCTCAATGTTAGTGGTTGAGCGACAGTGTCAAGGTGTTTGACATTCATTCTCATTTCTTGCATGTAACCTAAGCTTGCAACCAAGGACAAACATTTGATTTTGCAACCCGTTTTTATGGACTGGAGCATGTGGTTTCATTTTGAATTGTGTACCTGAAATTCCTAGAAAACCAAGTTACCATATAAAAATGTCCAAACGAACCCTAAACAATTCCAATTTTTTATGACACACATATAGTTTCATGTTCACTACAGATAAAAGGTCTAGAAATTCAAACACCATCCATTGCGGTTGTGACCCCATTATGTAATTCAAATCAAAATTCAAAATCAAGTAGATCCCACACAGTTTATTATCACCAACCGTGTGAGATGCAGTACAAAATATCCTGGAGCACCGTCGGTGTATAGTACGCCTATGGCTAATGCGAGAAGGTGTGTCGGCTACAGTCCACAGCGGGTGTCATGCACACTAGCCCCAGATATCATTTCACTGTTCAATCGTCGCCGGTGAAAGATGGGGACGTGGACCCGCGTCGTGAGGGCAACTTCGGCAGCCCACTTAGGCGAGAGCGTGGCCGTAGCCGCCATGCGCGTGCTAACAAGGTGCATGAGCGCGGCCGCAATCTGCGACCGGGTGCCCATGGCAGCCCAAACGGCCGTTGTTGCTTCTCAGGTGGTGGCAACAACATCTACCTCGGGGATAGAAGCTGGCGAGAGTGGCATAGCAGTTGTCCGTTCAACGGCGGCGGCCTTAGCCCTGATGGAGGCCGCCCATGCCCAGCTCGTGGCGGTCATCACACAAATCGAATGAAGCTTCTCCGACAATGTTCGGCAACCCACGGCCAAAGAGTTGGCAATCGCCGATAGTGTTCGAGCAGCGGTCCGTTCCTAGGCCGCATACCTTGCAACAACGGAGCCCGTCCAAGCCCAGATCACGGCCGCCCACGCCCAGCTCATGACGGCCTTTTCCAAAGAGATGGCGGACGCGGATGGCGATGCTTGCTAAATATGGTGCGATGGATTCCATGAAGCTCCTTCCCTAGGAGACCATCAGGCGCAAGTTAGACATGGAAGAGGAGGCGGAGATCGACGAGCACCAGCCGTAGTAGTACTCTTTGTTTTGTTTAATTCAGAGCATCGGTTTTCAATTTGTTAGAGTAATGTTTAGGCCAGCTAGCTCTGTTTAATTGTTGAACTTGCTCGACTAAGAAGTGTGGGTGTGCTGTAATCTCCTTTGTGTACCCAAATTATGCAATGACGTGGATGAGAGTTGTAACCAGGGAAATTGGAACCAAAATTTTTGACGCTCAAACTCATCGCACATGGGTTAAGCTATCTGAATAGTTTTTGATGTTCACATATCATACACAGTTCTGAATAAGGGACCGTGTGTGATGATACTTTGCGCACCAGTTTTTCGCTGAAGCGATTCCAATTTTTTGGCCTCGGCGGAAATATCTACCTCCCTTCCCCCTCCCCCTTACTAAAAGCCACATTTCCCATGTTTCCGCGTTCCTTTCCAAGTTGAAAACTTCACTCCTTGCTTGCAGCGCCGCCCCCTCGCCGGCGACCCTCCTTCACACTACTCGGCCTGGTCTATCCAGGCAGGTAATCCACACCAGACCCCCATCCTCCTCTTCCTTCCACATCCCACATGCCCCGACTGCCGGCGCAACACCTTCCACCCAAATCACTGACCCATCCACCAAATAAGCACCGCCCTAAGCCATGGTGCACGCAGTATAGCCAGGAGCTCAAGGAGCATTTGGCAGCGGAGAAGCAAATCATGGTCGCACGCGCGGATGAGGTCGTGATGTCTACCATTCGTACCGACCCCCAGATCTTGGAGGAGCACCTTGCCATTTGCTAGCTACGCCAGTTAAGCATGCTTGGTTTACCCATTGCGTGTGCTGCTCCTGCCTTTCCTTAACAAATTCTAGTGAATTGTGATATCTAATTTTACCATGCAATATGTTTCTCCTGTGTATATGTTCTATATGTCGTGCAGTGTGGTCCTCACTTATTAACTGTTTGATTAATTAGTTTTTGTCTTCAGGCAACTATTTGGTTCAATTCTGCAAATGTGATGTTCAATTCTTCAGGCTGAAATTTTGTATTGTCTTCCATGTGATAAATAAATCGAATTTATCTTTACAAAATACATGAGAGACGAATGCAATTGCTATATTTCCAGGTTGTCAAGCATTCTTGGTTTGGTTATACATTGTGCAATGTGGTGCTTGGTTAACGTTTGGTTCATTTGTGCTGTGGTGTTTAGTTAAATGTTTGGTTCAATTCTGCAATACGATGTTCAATACTTGTGGGTGCATTCTGTTATTATGTACCATGTGAGAAGTAAATCGAATTTGGTTGTACTAAATATATGAGAAACAAATATTGTTGGTATCTACGGTAGGGTGTGTCGACTGCAAATTAAAATTTTCCTACACGCAGAACAACCAGGAACATGCTGCGGGAATGGATCATAGATCGTTACAACTAGACGCGTAGTGTCGTGCAGTGGAAGAAGAGTTGGGGCAGAGCGTCCGCGTGGTTCGTCTCCTGCTCATCCGATCTCCCTCGAACAGCCGGCCGTCGGATCCCTCATACAGGTTCACCGGAGCGGTGCAAGTGCATCGCCTCTAACAGTATCCGCGCGTGCCGGAGTAACGTCGTGCGGCGGACTGCCAGGTCCGATCACACAACCGGCAGCAAGTGGAGGTGTCTATTCAAAACACATGCAAACCCTAGTGACAACACTAAAGCGATCAATCGAATGAGTGCGCCGAACCTCCACTTTATATAGGTGTCCATCGTGGGCTCAACACTTGGGCCTCGCACGGACCCTAAAGCCCAAAATCTGTTCGGTCAGTATTCGAGTCCGAGTAGGATCACATCTGACTCGTGGAGTCTGACCCGGCCTCACAGGTTCCTTCCCTTAAGCGCGCGACCCCTTAGGTTCAAGTCATCTTGGCCGCAGGTCAGATCATCTCCGACCTGCTCGGCTGGTAGCGGCCTCTAGCAAGGCGTGCCGACCACCAAGCGTACAATGAAGCCAGTAGGTGAACCTACACATCACACTTCCATTCCCTTTGCCACACGATATATGTTATTGGGCTCAAGGCGAGTTTGTCATCCTTGTCCTAGCCCGACCTCTTTCTGTTCTAGTGATGCCGACCACATACCGGATTATCTCATAATCCTTATCGCATGGCCACGATTATGCTGGTCGGATCACACGAGGGGCTCAGAGTATATCTCCCCTAATCGGTGGGGCAAATCCCATCTTGCTCGACCATGTCTCGCGGCATGGGTCTGGACAAGCCTGAAACCTACCTTTGTAACTACCTAGTCACGGAGTAGCCTTTGGTTGGCCCAAAGCAGGTCTGTCACCATCCCATGTACATGCGCCAGCTCAGGTCTTAGGACATAGAATGTATGTTGTACTAGAGACTCACAGATTACATATCACTGCGTCTCATAGCTGGGTCTGTCCGACTCACACCTTATCTCGACTCGGATCCGACTACGTAGAATCCGACCAGATCCTTCTGAGTCCATATTATCAGGTTAGCATCCAATGCTCCATGGCTAGTGAGACCAAGCCATCCACCGTGTCATATGCTAGTCTAGTTGGATGCGCGTCCACAAAGCCCTTTCGACTAGGGACCTTTTAGGACAGTAATCATACAATGCATAGTCCCACAAACAAGTCACGTACTTGCTGATATACATCCTTGATAATGTCCAAGGACTATCTTTATTCATAAACACAAGGAAATATCATCATACATGATTGCCTCTAGGGCATATCTCCAACAGTCTCCCACTTGCACTAAAGTCAATCAAATAGACATCGAATGCCCATAGATCTAACGTGCCCCTCATGCTTGGGTTGTGGAAGTGGCTTAGTCAACGGATCTGCAACATTTGCATCTGTGTGAATTTTGCATAACTCTACATCACCATTCTTTACGATATTTCATGTCAGGTGATATTTCTGATCTATGTGTCTGACCTTGTGGTGATTCCTCGGCTCCTTGGCTTGTGCGATGGCACCAGAATTATCATAATAAAGGTCCAATGGTTTTACCGAGGCTGGGAAAATACCAAGATCATCCAAAAAGTTCCGGATCCAAACACCTTCCTTTGCAGCTTCACAAGCCGCAATGTATTCGGCTTCTGTGGTAGAATCGGCCACCGTATCTTGCTTGGAACTCATCCAGCTCACCGCTCCTCCGTTCATGACGTACACGAATCCAGACTGTGATTGACAATCATCTCTGTCAGTTTGGAAACTAGCATCAGCGTAACCACTTATGACGAGCTCTTCCTCACCTTCATAAACTAGGAACATCTCTTTAGTACTTTTCAGATACTTCAAAATAGTCTTTGCCGGTGCCCAGTGACTCTCACCTGGGTTGGCCTGGTATCTACTTGTTAGGCTTATGGCAAAAGCAACATTAGGTCGTGTACATATCATGGCATACATGATGGATCCGATTGCCGATGCATACGGAATCCTACTCATCCTGCTTCGCTCATCAGATGTCGAAGGACTCTGAGTGTCGCTTAGCCTTATACCATGTGAGAGTGGCAAGAATCCTTTCTTCGCCTCACCCATGTTGAACCGCTTCAACACTTTATCTTTGTACGTGCTCTGGCTTAAGCCGAGTAGCCTCCAAGATCTATCTCTATAGATCTTAATGCCTAAAATATACACTACCTAACCAAGGTCCTTCATCGAAAACTTGCCATTCAATGACTCCTTGACCGAGTTTAGCATCTAGAAATTGTTCCCGATCAACAATATGTCATCCACATACAAGATCAAAAACACTATCGAGATCCCACTTAACTTCTTGTATAAACAAGCGTCCTCTTCACTTTTGATGAAAACGAGACCAGTGACGACCTCATCAAAACGAATATTCCAGCTCCGAGATGCTTGTCTCAACCCATAAATGGATCTCTTGAGCTTGCATACCTTACTAGCGCTAGTCGGGTGGACAAAACCCTCGGGCAGTATCATATACACATCCTCGGTTAAATTTCTGTGAAGGAAAGTTGTCTTGACATCCATCTGCCATATCTCGTAATCGAAATATGCAGCTATAGCTAGTACGATCCTCACCAACTACAACATCGCTACCGGCGAGTAAGTCTTGTCGTAGTCAATTCCTTGAACTTGTCCATAACCCTTAGCGACAAGCCGAGCTTTGTGGATCTGAACATTTCCATCCACATCGATTTTCTTCTTAAAGACCCATTTGCAACCAATGGATGTTACGCCAGGAGGTGGATCAACCAAGTCACAGACTTGATTCTCATCCATGGACTTTAACTCGGATCTCATGGCCTCCAACCATGCCTCAGAATCTGGGCTCACCATCACTTCTGCATATGTGGTCGGCTCGTCGCTTTCTAGCAACAATACATCACGCACTCTGCGCAACCTTTCCGACCTCCGTAGTTTTGGTGCTGCTTCCACTACAGGTTCCCTGACTGACTCCGGTATGATCTCATCACCAGCTGAGCTGTCCCCGAGTGGTCCTCGAATTTCTTTGAGTCAGACCGTCCTCCCACTGGCCTCCCGACTGAGAAACTCTTTCTCAAGGAAAACCCCATTCTGAGCAACAAACACTTTGTTCTCTTCACGGTTGTAGAAGCTATATCCCAAACTTTCCCTCAGATATCCTACAAATATGCATTTATCCGAGGGTGTAAGATAGTCTGACATAAGTCGCTTGACAAATGCTTCACAACCCCAAATCTTTAGAAAAGACAAACTGGGACTGTCGTGGATTTGTCACGACAGATGTCCTTAGCATGAGGACTTAGTCGCGAGGCCAACACATCTATGTGGTAGCTTGAGAGGGGTTGATCGGGATGAGAGACGCAACACGCAAGACAAGGATTTATACAGCTTCGGGCCCCAGGAAACATCATCCGATAATAACCCTACATGCTGTTTGTGGTTAGGTCTCATTATGATCATGAGGGAGTCGCCGGTAAGCTGGCTCTTTGTGTCTAGCCCTAGAGATTGTTTCTTCTTTCTTGTCCCTCTTTGGGGAGCCCTGCCCCTCCTTATATAAGTTAGAGGGCGGGTTACATGTGGAGTCCAAATAGGATTAGGACTAGCCTATCTTATACTACAAGCCGGATACAAGTCCGGGTCTTGATTCCTTGTAAGGGAGATATTCCTCACGCCTTTCCTCTTAAGCCGGCCTATCACAACGTAAGCTAGTCTTTTGGGCCTTGAGCCTCCTGGGCCCCCAGGTCTTGTCGCTCCTCTGATCCGCTTGCCAGGTCACCCATAAGTCGCCAGGATCGGGCGGGTCACTTAGTGTGTCGTCCAGCCAGGGCAGGTCATTAGTGAGTCGCCAAGTCCGGCCGGGTTATACTTCCGGCCGAGTTACACCGCGGGGTATATCCCCGACATTAGCCCCCAAGTTTAGCTTGGATTTATCCATGGTAAACTTATGCTGCAAAATAAACCCAAGAACAAATTTGACAGGTTGTGCTCCGGGTTAAGAGTTCTTGCAAACCGGCACCTGAACATCCTTAAGTCCTTGTCATTTCCTTCTTCTAGAAAATCCGGGTCAATAGACCAGCTTCACAATCAATTTGCTTGTAGAAGAAATATTGTAAACAAGTAATCCACTTGAACCGGCTTCCAAAGCGTCGGCTTAAAACATATTGGTCTTGAAATATTCATCTGACTTTTAGCCGGCTTGAAGAGGTAAAACTTATCGGTTTATCATAACCAAAATTGCCGGCTTGTAAATATTGATAGCACCGGGTCATAACTATAGCCGATGCTGGGTCATAATTATTGATGATACCGGATCATGATTGTTGCAAACACCGGGTCAAGCTGATCTGCTCAAAACTGAGAATTTGAAGATTTTTCCCTTTATATGTATATCACCTATAGCCCCCAAGTGTCGGGTTGTCATGCTTGCAGCAACCTGGGACTTGTAATTGCCTTATGCTCATAAAACTTCAACCAGTGTAGCCCCCAAGAGCCGGGTCATTATGCAATAATGAGCAGGGACTTTGTAAATATAATCTTGTAAACTTGAACAGCAATGTGTAGCCCCCAAGGGCCATGGTGCATGCTGGCAGTGTCATGGGACTTGTATATTCGATGTAATCTCGATTTGAACAATGTAGCCCCCAAGTGCCGGGTCGTAAGCCTGCAGCGACTTGGGACTATTTCCTCCATTGTAAAATAAATCATGCCCATTGATAAAAACAATAGCCATTGCGCTAAAGCGACTTTGAAAACCTCAATCATAACACTGGTTATTGATAATCATAGTAGAAATCCAGCCATGTTGGCTATTGAATATTTGAATAATATAATCCGGTATGAAAACCTCAATCATTCAATATCATCATGAAAATCCAGCCAGTTTTGGCTATTAAAGATTTGAATACCTCATCAGTTGACAAGTAAATCCAGAGTTTAAATACCTGGCGGCTCTTGGCCGATGACGACTTAATGCGCATTCATTGTAAGCCGGAATTTTTGTAACCCGGCGGCTTATAGCCTTTGAGAAAAATCCAGAACGGATAATCATTTTGAAGCATCAATGTTGGTAATGAGCTTGAACTTAATCATTTATATGTCATATTTCTGCAAATCCTGCAAAGAGTTTTAAAAAAACATATGCCCTGGCGACTTACCGTCGAAAGCCAGGGCGGGTAATCACCCAAATGTAGTCTTATCCTGTACACAAGTAGATCACAAGATCCCTATGATCCTTTGAATGATACCGCCGATTTATGTGACCCGGACAGTGAAGTTAATAACTCAACTCTGTAAGAGCCGGCACATATGATATTTGTGACAACTCAAATACTTGCGATTGTATAAAGCTGTAGAAGAAACAGACAAAATTTTGAGGCTTCTGATTCGAATACGATCAGTAAACCGTTCCAAAGGGGTTAAGCTAAGACTCGAATACGATCATATAGCCCCCAGTGGCTTTGGCGATGCCGATCAAGTGGGTATCGACAGCTATGTTCTCTTTGGTTCGAATACGACCTATGTTTGAACAGGAAGCCCCCAAGTGACCATGAGAGTTGTTTAATGATGCTGATTCGAATACGATCCACGTCGATTCCCAAAGGGTTGAGCTATGGTTCGGATACGATCAAGAAGCCCCCAAGTAGGTTCAGCAGTTTGCTAATCAAAAGGGTATCGACAGCTATGTTCTCTTTGGTTCGAATACGACCTATGTTTGAACAGGAAGCCCCCAAGTGACCATATAAGTTTTGGCATTGCGCCAATCAAGAGGGTACTGATAGCTATGCCCGATGAGCAGGAAGCCCCCAAGTGACCATAATAAGATAAGTCGTAAGGCATGATACCTATGTTTGAACCGCTCATCATGGCAGCAAGTTCTTTTTCATCTTTCTGAGAGCTCGAACTTGCGAGAGATTAATTCTTTTTGAACCGGAAGTTTAAACCGGATTTGAAAGCTTCAAAACTTTGAGAGAGATAAATTTACCTTGAACCGGTTTTTAAACCAGATATTAAGAGTGTCAGTGCTTTGTGAGAGAGAGATGTCTCTTGAACCGGATTTTAAACCGGAGTCCTTCTTTTTAAGCCGGAAATTTTTCTGACGACCTTTAAATTTTTCACCAATGTAGCGGTAGTCTCTGGAACCGGGTTACCTTCCCTCCAATGACCCGGAGTTCTTGAATCCATCGAAACCGGCTAATTCTGCTGAGCCATACCATTGTAGCCCCCGAGTCTCAAGATGACTCGAGGAGTTGGCTTGAGATTCTCCATATTTGACCGTGATATAAACCGGCATAACTTGTATATCATTGGTGTTGATAGCACGATGTGAATCCACAGAAGGTTGAGGTGACTGTGGCTGGTTATAAATGATCCCATATGAGCCGTGTCAGCAACTCGGCCAATGGTTCCTTCCAACTGGCGATTTGAAGTTAACCAAACTGTAGTGGCGGCGACTTGTGCGCCTGTCCATTGAGCCCTCCAGCGCAGACGGCGGTTGATGACAATTTGCCTTCAATTTGTTGGAAGAAAACCGGCTACCCAAGTAGTGACTTGCTCATACTCAATCAACCGCTCATCCGGATAGGTGCGGCCCAGTGTGTTGATGTAGACCCGACAGGGTTAGACGAATGAACCGGACCATGGTGCGGTCAGTAAGAACGACTACGGCATAAAAGACAACCACGAACACAGATAGATGAATCGGCCGTGGCATTATAAGCCGGTGCAAACATGGAGTAATCCGCAGGAGCGGTCTCGGCAAGTTGATATAAACCGGACCGCAAGGGCGGCGGCTTGCACATATATTCATTGATCATTATAGCAGGTCAGACGCATGATATCCTTGATATGACCATCACTCTTGTAGTGAACATTTATCCTGCATCCAAAAAATATCGCAAGCCAGAGTAATTGCTCTTTTAAAGAGATGATTATTTAAAAAATACGCTTGATGGATTTCACCTGATATGTTAGGCTGGAAATTATCCGCTGCAGTGTTGATGATCACTATGGTGAAGTTGAAATCAATCACGAGCGAGTCGGCCGCAACGTTTTAAGCCGGTGCAGACGAGCAAGTTTGTCCTCCTTGTTGTAAGCCAGCGCGGGCTCATGAACCGGCCACGAGAGCGGGCGAGTCAATCGTGGGCATGGTTTCAGCGAGTTGATGTAGATCGAGCTGCACGGGCGGCGGCTTGCGCATGTATTTGTTGAACAATGCGGTATGGTTGGATGCTGACGCTTGATAATATTGGCCCGAGCTTTATATCCGTGACATAACAATCATTCTTGCAATGAGTAATTGTCCTGCAGAGAAAACATCATGAGCCAGAACAATTGTTTTTGGATAAATTAATATGTACTTTTTGAAATAGATAAAAAAATAGAACCTGGTATTTTTTGTCGGGTCAATGGGTATATTGGTGCTCGATAATGCTGGACGTAGCGAGATGAACAAAATAGCCCGCGTCTAGCTCAGATGATCTTACATACTCCACTAACCCCACGTGGTCTTCTCTTGTCTTGATGTGATGATGAACTGGTCGTAGTATTGTACTACTCCAAGAACATGCATGTACTCCTGCATGTACGTGCACCATCAAACGGGGCTAGCGAGCACATGCCTCGAACACTTTTTTGTCCGGGTGCCTTGGGCGTCTGCTGCCGTAGTTTATTATTATTTTTGTCGTAGGCGACAACAATAATAGCAAATTCGCTGCTGCCACTCATTACTTTTTGCTGTCGCTGTCCACACGCAACCACTGGTCATCGCTGATATAATTGCTATTATTCAGATCGAAGCCTCCTGATCACTGTCAAATCAATCAGTTTAGCGGCGGCTCGCGGCTCGGCAGAGGCGGCTTGGCGGCGCGTGGGTGAGAAGAAGACTGAGTCGTCCACGTCGGCTTGCCGCAGAGGTGAGGCCGGGCCGGCGAAAACGATGGTGAAGTGTGCCCCGACGGCAGAAGCCCTGACCTGGCAGCAGGTGTTGATTTAACGCAAGGGCGTGAGGCGCGGCTCAAAGCCAGCCACAACTTGGAGGCGGCGGCGACTTGGCCGTGGAGGTGCGGGGGCTGACCGCAACGGGAGGTCTCCTCTTTTCCTTTGATTTATTCAAGGCTTGAGTAGACAGAATGTATCTTTTCTATAGAGCATAGCAATTGTCCAAGCGTGTGCTAGATCACGACCATGAATATATAGAAAAGAGGTAATATCACTGGTAGTCATTAAACTTGCGTTGGATGTGCAGTTTAGTGCTACAACTTTAAAAATACGGATTTTCGGTCAGTTAACTTGTGTTTAGGTTCATATACGGTCACTCTCGTTGACTGCCCGCGTATTCGGTGATGACATGGCATGCCACGCAAGCAGAGGCCCACTGTCAGTGACACAGTCCGTTTCGAGGAGTCACGTGCGTGGTGTTTTTGCACAGACCCCCCTGCACTTATTTTCTTTTGCGCAAAAATGTCCTTGCTACAGTGGCCCCACCAAAACCCGGTCACCCGTGGAACAAAGGAAAGAGATGGTACAAATGGTTGGTACAAAAGAGTTGAGTACACGTAACTGAACAAATTAGTCTCACTGCCCGAGTGGTTAGATGGTGTGGGTTGTTGCTAGCACGGCGTGGGTTCGAATCCCAGGCACTCATTTTTTTGGTAAGACTGTGAACATGTCTGCAGAATGTATTTGAGCATAAAAATCTCAGTAAAACAATGAGAAAAGTAGGCCACTCTTTTTGGGCATATGACGGTAAGCATATGCGCAGACTCAGTTTAGCTTATGGCTGTGAACATATCTGTAGAATGTATTTGAACATAAAAATCTCAGTAAAACAATGAAAAAAGCAGGCCACTCTTTTTGGGCATATGACTGAGCATATGTGCAGACTCAATTTAGCTTATGGCTATGAACATATCTGCACAATGTATTTGAGCATAAAGATCTCAGTAAAACAATGAAAAAAGCAGGCCAATCTTTTTGGGCATATGACAGTAAACATATGTGCAGAGTGATTTTGGGCATATGACAGTAAACATATGTGCAGACTCAATTTGGGCATAAAAATCAGACAGAAAAATGCATATGTAGAGGAAGAAAGATAGCTCCATAAACAGTCATAGCTCCAAACTGGGAGAAGTAGCGAGCATAATCCATACTAAACAAGGAAATTAGTACTGACAAAAGCATGGTTCATTTGTCATGTAAACCTAAGCAGAACAAGGTCTTTTTTCCTGATTTACCCCAACAAAAGGAGCAGTTCATTCATGAACTATTCTACACAAAAGTTCATTCATGAACTTCATAACTTTGTCTCACCTTTTGCCTTTGGAATAGAACTTTTCCAAATAATGGTGAATAGAACCTAGTTGCAGAACTTTGGAATAGAACATTTTACAAATAAAAGAACAAAAAAACTATGACTCACCTTTTGCCTGTCACCCATAATGGTGAATGTTGATGTATTGATTATATTCAGGTCATCCTTCAAAGAGGCTAGAAACCACTCTCAGCTGTGTGTTGACTCCACGTCACATATGTCAAATGCTATAGGGAAGATACAATCATTTGGATCAATCCCAGCCGCTGTCAATATATTCCCCTTATATCTTGTTTTGATGTGACAACCATCAAGGAAAATTATTGGTCTACAGCCCTTCAAAAAACCCCTCTTACATGCATCATAAGACCAGTACAATGTTGAGAAGTGGTCCTTTGTGACCTTGGCCTTGTCATCAAACACTTCCTTTGTGCACAAGAAAAATAGGCTCCCTGGATTGCTCCTTCTCAACTCCTGCCCATAGTCCCACAAAGTGTTGTATTGATCATCATCTTCTCCCCTGATTTCTTTAATAGCTGCTCTTCTTGCCCTTCCCAGCTTACTCCTGTGAGCAACTAAGTTAAATTCTTGTTCCACCTTCTCTGAAAATTTCAGTAAGGGCATTTTCTCATTGCCTCTGAACTCTTCTATGAACTGTTTAGTAAGAAAGGGAGCAGTAAGCACTTTCACATCCCAAGCTTTGGTGCAAGTATGTTTGTCAGTATACTTCTTGATCTGAATGCTGTTGGATCTGTTGTCTTTGCCTGCCTTCAAGTACCAAGTACAGTCATCCTTGCATACTGCCTCCAATGACCTGTTAGTATTCTTGAGCTTCCTCACCTTCACTCTATTTCTGACACTGTATGCATTGAGAGCATGTCTCAGCTCTATCATGTCTGCAAATACCATACCTAGCTTGAACACTGGTGCATTCAGGTCTGTGGTAGGCTTGAAAACACTGAATTTATGCTTCAACTTCTCTTTCTCTTCTCTTGACATATTCAAATGACTGTCCTCTAGTGCATCTTCTGGGAGTTCTGCTTCATAGTCAGCAATTTCAGTCTTCTCTCTGTGGTCATCTACATTTTTGTCAACATGTGCATCAAACAGGTCATCGTCACCATCTTGCACATCAAAGTCACTCTCATAAAAATCCTCATCTGTTAACTCATCCTGAACATCACCCTCTTCTTCACTGCTCTGACCATGCTCCTCTCCTTGCTCTTCATCTACTTCAGTTGTAAACCCAGAACTAGATCCTTCACCACATGACATCCTCCTCTTTGTTTTCTTTGATACATTCTGTCTTGGACTCTTTCCTTTCGCTGAGCAGCTAACATTTTCTTTTCCATTGGGTTTTGTGGGAGTAATGACCTTAGGCAGTTCTGTCACTCCAGTAATCAAAACATCATCATCCGATGACTGCAAAGTTTCACCATGATCTACTACAAGCAGTAGGTTCTTGTGCTCTATTGTTGCAATAATCATAAGAACAATATCTGCATCACATTGCATAAGTTTGAGCCCATCAGCAACTGTCTTCCCTGGTTGGCACCAATACACATCTAATTTGGAGGCTTCCATGTCATGTCCCAGTTGTGAAAGAAAATCCTTGATCCATAACATTGACCATGTGTCACTCTCACACATGTCAAACCAGTCAACCTCATAATCCATGTAAGTCTTGTTGCTCTCACTCCCACAGAAGAAACCCTTGTTGTGGATCTGAACACTAAACAAGCCATCAAAATCACCTACATTGTGAAAATAAAACAAATTTAGTAAGTAGAGTACGTCGAATTTACTGAAGAAAAATTCAGTTAACCAGTAAATAAGTACAACACAAGTTCAACAGCTAATTATCCATTACATTACACATTTTGAGTACATTTTCAGTACACGCATTCAGTAGCTAATTATCCATTACAGTACCAATAGAGCACACAATCTTAAAAAAACATAGTACACGCATTCAATATCAAAAAAATTCAGTTAACTGCATGCAGTTTCTGAAATTCAAAGTACACACATTTAGTGTCAAAAAATTCAGTTAACTGCATGCAGTTTCTGAAATTCAGAGTACACACATTTACTGTCAAATATTTCAGTTAACTGTATGCACTTTCTGAAATTCTGAAATTCGGTTAACTTCTTGTCCTTCCCAGTACAAACATCAGACATTTGTCAACTATATAATCCAACCAAACAGGAGACCTAGAACTTCCCGAACCCTAGTTCAATTTGTAAACAACGAGCCTAGACCTTCAAAATCCAATCTGTCCGTTCAAGATCGGTTAAGAAGTGCGTCCATATGAGAAACTATCAAAGATAATGGCCATAACACATGAACCATAGGTACAGGAAACGGGGCAAAAAGAAGACGACCAGGAGCAGATGAGAGCAACTAGAGGAGGAGAGCAGGGAGGGGGGGGACGTACCATACGACGGCGCGGCTTCGCCCGGACGTCGACGACGCGGTTCATTCATCGCCTCTGACGACGGCCGTCGTCACGCACCGCCTCCTCTGCCTCCGCCTCTGTTTGATCGGGAGACGAAGCGGTGGGGTGTCAGAATGAATGGCCAGAGAAATTGGGGCACCGCTCCACAAATATGCACGGTTGGCTTGTTCCCGCCCTTGCAGGGACATTTTTGTGCAAAAGAAAATAAGTGCAGGGGAGTCTATGCAAAAACACCACGCACGCGACCCCTCGAAATGGACTGTGTCACTGATAGTGGGCCTCTTCTTGCGTGGCATGCCATGTTATCACCGAATACGTGGGCAGTCAACGAGAGTGACCGTATATGAACCTAAACGCAAGTTAACTGACCGAAAATCCGTATTTTTAAAGTTGTAGCACTAAACTGCACATCAAATGCAAGTTTAGTGACTACCAGTGATATTAACACTATAGAAAACAACAGCAGCAACTTGCAGCTAATAGATCGATGTATAGGGCTTAGTTGGAAATCCTCTCTGAACTTTTTAAACGCCGGGCACATCAGGTATGGTATTTGAAAACTGAAAACTGACGTGAGAAATCACTTTATAAACGCCGGGCACATCAGATGCGGCGACTCTGCAATGGCGCGGTTGGCCGGCTCGGCAACTGATGGCCGCTTTAGCGGGTGAGGGCCGGCTCGGGACCTGACCATGGCGGATGAGTGAGGCTGGTCGGCGACTCGAGGCCGCGGTGGTGACGGTTCGTCACAGCAGAAACGGACGCGCCATGAAGGCGACCGGCGGCTCGCACGAGGGCCGTAGCTCAGATAACGGCAACTGCGGTAGGCCACTGTCGCAGAAGCAACGACAGGCCTCGGC
>NC_041393.1:65397197-65399896 GCF_002162155.2 Triticum dicoccoides
GGAGTAACTTAAAGTAGTAACATGCACATGTTGCTAGTCTATGTTACTATCTTTATAGTGGGTAGTAACATAAGTGTGATAACATATAGATCTTCATTTATTGCTTTATAGACTCATTAACGCTATGTGATGGTAACATATTAGGCTGGTCGTAATGGTAGTATCATAGCTAGTATCATGCATGCCAACTAGGCAATTTTGATGAGGTGTCATAGCATTAAATGAAGAAAGAGAGGGTGTAGTATCATATCATGATACCGTATCATATTAAATGTTATGCTACTTTGTGTCATGCATGCCAATAAATAGAATACTACATGATACTAATATATAATACTATGCATTAGGGAGGTAGTATCATACACTAGTATCATATGCATGATACTAGTATATGATACTTCCCATTACAACCAGTCTTATGTTACTCTATTTGCATCTTTCCTCATTAATTACTTGACACATCATCTTCTTTGCTTATGTGGCATATATGTAACTACCTATGTTACTCCCACTATGACCAGCCTTATCGTGTGACACGTCTGCTGCATATGCACTAGGCTGCTCGGACGCTACACGTAGCACGTATAGGAGTACGTAGTGACACCACCGCTGATGAATAGGCGGCACACAGCCTCTTTGTATATCTATCCATTGAATGTTGTGACGAGCGTCTATATTGTGTTTCTCAAAAACAAATAAAAAATACTAGTACTAGTCTTTTTAGGCTAAAATAAACTAAGTACTTTTTTTAATAATGATGTAAAGTCTAAACGCTCTTATATTTTTTTATGGAAGCAGTACCATTTATCACAATACAATGTGCAAACTAGTTTTTTTTAGACACGAAGCACGGCAGGAAATTTGCTGTAGTGCATTGCATAAGCTCCTGCTGGTAGAACACCGCCGCACTGCTCAGGTGCTGCACGTACGTGTAGTGACACTACTGCTTATGAACACCATGCATGCAAGCGACAAGTAGCACACCAAGACTTGTAGCCTATCCATCTATCAATCCCACATAAAATGACGACGCCATACAGCTAGCTAGCTGACCTGCAGATCGACGGTCCGTTCTGGCACGACGTGAAACAGTGAGAGAACGGGCTAGTAGTGCACGAGCTCCTGGTAGAACACCTCCCTGAACCTGGCCAGGCTCTCGGGCTCCATGGCCACCACGACGTCCAGGCGGCCGTCGTCGTCGGGGCCAGGCACGAGGTACACGAGGCCGCTGAACTGGAGGCAGGCCCTGCCCATGAACGCCGGCCGGCCCCAGCCGAAGTCCGCGCCGTAGATCGGCAGCCCCTGCCAGCTTATCACCCACAGGTCGGTCTCCGGCATGACCCACTCCCCCTTGCGCAGCCCCGACGCGTCCGCCGCCTGCAGCTCCAGGTAGTCCAGCAGCGACCGCACGTACTCGTCGTCCAGCCGGGCGGTCGCGCCGGTGATCTTCTCCGCGACGGCGTCCAGCGGCCCGGAGTCAACCTCGCCGACCTTGGTCGCCGCCGACGCGCGGAAAATGGCCTTGCCGAAGTAGCCGCGAGGGAGCGGCGGGCAGACGCGGGTGCGCGCGTCGGCGGTCATGTACAGCCGGGTGTCCTCCGTTGCCGCGAGCGCGCGCGCCTTGCACGCGCACCGCCACACGTGGGCGACCACGGCCTTGAACGTGGAGAGCCTCTTGCCCGGGCCGGCGCCGTCCTTGAGCGTGTCGATCTGGTTCTTGCACATGGGGAGGATGGCGGAGCCGAACGGGGCTCTGGGCTTCAACTCGCCGCCGCCGCGCCGGGAGTACTCCGTGTGGTCGAAGAGCACGGAGGGAGGGGAGCGCGCGCGGAGGAGCGTGCGGTCGAAGCAGGGGCTCGCCGCGGGTACGCCAACGTCGCCCCTCGTGATCGCAGCCCAGGTGTTCACGAAATCAAGCGCTGCGAGGCCGTCCGCCGCCGTGTGGTGGATGGCCGCTCCGAGGCACACCCCGCCGCACTTGAAGAACGTCACCTGAAACATAGCCAATATGCCGACGAGGCCGCTGGCGTCGGCCGAGGGGACAAGCGTCCGCCGCAGCTCGTCGGACGGGGCGAAGTCGCCGAGGACATCGAGCGTGGAGTCCGCCCGCGCAGTGACGAAGAGGACCCCCTCGCCGCTGCAGCTGATCTCCGGGCGGCCGGCGTCATCCTGCGCGAGCCGGCCGGCAAGTGGGTAGAATGGGGCGAGCGCCCTGGACAGCGCGGCTTTGAGGACGTCCGGTGAGAAGGAGGCCGGGCCGGAGCTTGGCCGGTAGATGTAGACGGTGGGCGTGTGGCCCCTGGCGACCAGCAGGTCGAGGTTGGAGAGCCACACCCCGTGCTTCGGCGTCGCCTCGCTTGGCGTCACCATGCACGACTCCAGGATCTCCACTGCCATTTTCTCTCTGAGTGACGGAGTGAGGACTGAGGACCGAGCTGTTAGAGCAGGAGATGGTCGCTAAGGACGTGTTTGGTTCCTTGCATAGCCCCACGCTGCATCGTATGCACCATCCTGGCTGAGTCTAGCCTGGCTAAGCTAGTGCAAAAAAGAGTTGAGATGTGTTGGAAACGAGAGTTTGGCAATGCTTCACGATGTATTGATCGGTGCATAGCGCACGTATATATAAAGTACAAGGTGGGTCACAACCTCAACTATACAATGACTAGGAGGTGGGCCGGGTTATACAATATACATGCACA
>NC_041393.1:65401778-65529366 GCF_002162155.2 Triticum dicoccoides
AAAGCTCCGAACCACCCAGCGAGCTTTATAGCCCTCGAGAGTGCCATCCGGACGAGTCTTGTGCCAAAAGACCCACTTTCCCGTGATGATGTTGGCACGGGGCGGCCGAGGGACGAGCTGCCAGGTACGATTCCGCTGGAGCGCGTCGAACTTTTCCTGCATCACAGCGAGCCAATGAGGATCCCGAAGGGCGGCTCGAGCTGACGATGGGAGAGGGGACGACTCAGAGATGGAAGCAGCGAGAAGGTACTCATAGCTAGTGTACCGCGTGCTCGGGCGAAAGGTGCTAGCCCGAGAGCGAGTCATCGGGCGGGGCAGCGGGTCCAGGGTGGAGATGGGCGATGACAAAGAAGAGCCCTCCTCCTCCGAGGCCGCGGAGGAGGCCGCCGGTGAGGCGGCGGGCGGGGTGGTGGGCGAGGCCGCCGGGGAGGCCGACGGCGTGGTCGGGGCCAGGGATGCCAGGGGCGTCGTGGGCGCCGAGGGAGGTGCAGCCCCTAGGGCAGCCAACCGGGAGAGACTCGACCCGGGGCGCGGGGGGCACCCTCAAAGCCGGGAGGCGACCAAGAGAACCACGCGAGCGGCCGTCACCGGGAGCAGGCAAAGCCGCAACATCCTAAGGTACATGTTTAAACGGAAAAACCATCTCATCAAAGTAAACGTGTCGTGAAGTGATCACCCGATGTGAGATAGGATCATAGCAGCGGTAGCCTTTGGTGTTGGGGGGATAGCCGAGAAAGATGCTGGCCACGAACCGAGGTGCGAGCTTATGAGGAGTAGTGGAAGCGATGCTAGGGTAGCACAGGCAACCGAAAATGCGGAGCTCAGCATAGGAGGGTGACGTGCCAAACAGGAGGTGATGAGGTGCAAAATTCCCGCGAGTGCGACAAGGACGAATGTTGATGAGGAGTGCTGCAGTGGCGAGCGCGTCGGGCCAAAAGCGTGGTGGCACGTTGGCGTAAAAGAGGAGGGTGCGAAGGACATGCTCAGCGCAGCCGTTTTGTTGCGAAGTGTACGGGCAAGTGAGACGAAAGTCGTGCCGTGTGTGGCGAGAAGGTTGCGGATTGCAAGGTTTTCAAACTCCTTCCCGTTGTCTGTTTGCAACGCATGAATGGGACGTCCAAACTGCATGGAGAGATAGGAATAGAAAGCAGTGGGAGTAGCAACAGAGTCTGACTTTCGCCACAACGGGAAGGTCCACACATAGTGTGAAAAATCATCAAGTATGACAAGATAATAAAGATAGCCTGTGTTACTTGCAACAAGAGAGGTCCAAACATCACTATGAATTAACTCAAATGGGTATGATGCGACATGCGAGGAAGTGCTAAAAGGAAGACGAGCATGTTTGCCGAGACGACAAGCATGACAAGTGTGATCATCGATCTTATTACACGTGAATGAAAAACTCAAAAGAATATGACGAAGGGTGGCGGTGTTGGGATGACCGAGACGAGCATGCCAAAGGTCCACTCCGGCGGAAAGCGCCATGGGTGCAGCGATGGAGGAGGTGGATGAGTGGACCAGGTAGAGTTCGTCGGGGTTGTCACATCGGTGGAGCACCATCCGAATACGGGCATCCTTAACAGAAAAGCCAAACATGTCAAATGCAATGGTAACAGGATTTTCACATGTAAGAGAACGAACGGAAGCAAGATTTTTAATGATGTCAGGAGAGACAAGTACGTTAGAAAGATATAATGGCATGGATTTAGAAGGAAAAGCAGCATGGCCGACATGAGTAATAGGCATGGAGGAACCGTCACCCACAGTAATGCGAGCAGCGGTGTGAACAGGGTGAGGGGCAAGAAGGTTACCGGGGTTGGCGACCATGTGAGCCGTGGCTTCGGTGTCCATATACCAGTCGCCACCGCCAGTGTACTGCTGTAGCGTGGGGGCGGTGTGGAGGGCCGCTAGGAGTGCGGGGTCCCAAGGCGCCGGCGGGAGAACCGGGGCTGACGGCACCAGCTGAGGCGATGGCGCCACGAACCCATCGGCCGAAGGCAGCCCATAGGCCGCAGAGGGGCCGTAGAGCAGCACGGGCGGGTACGTCTGAGGGGCCGCGTGAAGCGCCTGATGAGAGGCCGGCTAGGCGTCGAAGAGGCCCGAAGCGGGGGCACGGGGTACAGGCATGGAGTACGCATGCACAACCCCGGTCCAGGGGTTCTAGCCGGCCTACTAGGGCGTCGGTGGGAGCTGCTGCTGCTATTGGCGCAACGCCCCACCGGGCACAGCCGACTGCTGCTGCTGCTGTTTGTGGCCGCGTAGGCCACGGCAGCCCCTGCGGCGCTGCTGCTACTGCTCGGCAGGGGGCTGCGGAGGGGCCGGTGGCGGCTGCGGGTATGGGAACCCGGGCGGCGGCGGCGCCTGGAAGGGGCCCGAGGCGAGCCTCGGCGGGGCGGTGGGCGGCGCACCGCCGCGGGTACCGACGGTGAGGGCGGTGTGGGTGGCCCGGGTGCGTGACATCCGCATTCTCCTCTCCTCCAACTTCAGGTACGCAACTATCTTGGGGAATGTCGGGTTGGTGATGAGGGGGATGTTGGAGGCGGCGTTCCCGAAATCATCGTTCAGGCCAGCGATGAGGGTGCTGAGGAGGAGCTCGTCGCAGACCGTCTCACCAAGGTCATGGAGCTCGTCAACAAGCTTCTTGAGGTGCATGCAGTAATCGTCAATAGACGAGTCGAGCTGCTGGCACCCAAAAAACTCGTTGTGCAAGAAAACCTTGCGTTGGAGCGCGTTGTCGGTGAAGAGGCCATTGAGCTTGGTCCAAACGGTGTGAGCATCCTCATCGGCGGAGACCACCATGTGGAAGAGGTCCTTCGAGAAGGTGGTGTAGAACCAACGAATGAGAGTGGCGTCGATGGACATCCACTCCTCTCATCCTCGATGAAGCGGGAATCCATGGAGCCATCGATGTGATCCCGGATGTTGTACTCCCGGAACACAAGGAAGAAGTACGTCTTCCATGCATAGTAGGTGGAGGTGAGATGGTCGAGGACGACGGGAACCCGAGAGAGGATGTTGAGATCGCAGATGACGACGGGGTCAGGACCCTCAAACAGGCTGGTGCAGCGGCTGCGGGTGGTGCCGGAGGAGCCGGGGGAGGCCATGAGGAGATGGGGGTGACGGTGTCACGCGGGAGGCGGCGCAGCGGAGGGGTGGAAGCGCGGCCGTAGGGCGGCGCGGTGGGGTGGGGGCGAAAGCGTGGGCGGTGGCTCACACGGGGGCGGTCGCGGCAGCGTGGGAATGTGGCGGCGACGGCGGTGGTGTTTGGTGGCGGCAGCGGCGGCGATGGGATCGCGGCAGCGGCATCGCAAGGCTTAGGGTTAGGATCTTAGGTATGATACCTTGTTGGAAATGAGAGTTTGGAAATGCTTCACGATTTATTGATTGGTGCATAGCGCACGTATATATGGAGTATAAGGTGGGCCACAACCTCAACTATACAATGACTGGGAGGTGGGTCGGGCTATACAATATACATGTGCAAACCATATATTCAACAAGATGGATGTTTGGTTGTGTGCATACTTTAGGGTAGGCCAATGTTAGAAGTTGTTTGCTAGGCTGTATGAGAAATCTGCACGTACTTCCCAACCCATCATTCGCTTGAACCTGCACCACCAGTGCCCCATGACGAGCCGTCCGCGGCACAGGTGCGCCTACTCTTTTGTCGCAGCCCCTGCAAAGCACACACCGGCGGGCGGCGGAGCATGGATGCCCGGCGGCGGGGTCACAGTGGACGATGGAGCTCGGACTGGTGGAGAAAGAGGGAGCTCAAATGGCGGGTTGAGGCAGACGAAGGAGCTCAGACCGACTATGCAAGAGGGAGCTCCCCCCCGGTGGCGGCAGCGGCGGTTTGTTGCTATGAATCGATCTGATTCGATTCATGGGGAGAGGAAAGATAGATATGAGAGGCTACAATGGCACTTTTGAAGTAATTCCAGCAAACAACAGGGCCAGTCGCACATACCGTTTTGTTTTAAGTGGAGGCGTGGGTGCGGATAACCCACAAGTGTAGGAGATCGCAACATCTTTCGAGGGTAAAGTATTCAACCCAAATTTATTGATTCGACACAACGGGAGCCAAAGAGTATTCTTGAGTATTAGCAGTTGAGTTGTCAATTCAACCACACCTGGATAACTTAGTATCTGCAGCAAAGTGTTTAGTAGCAAAGTAGTATGATAATAATGGTAACGGTGGCAAAAGTAAAGATAATAGTTTTGGGGTTTTTGTAGTAGTTGTAACAGTAGCAACGGAAAAGTAAATAAGTGAAGAACAATATGTGAAAAGCTCGTAGGCAATGGATCAGTGATGGATAATTATGCCAGATGCGATTCCTCATGTAATAGCTATAACATAGGATGACACAGAACTAGCTCCAGTTCATCAATGTAATGTAGGCATGTATTCCGTAAATAGTCATACGTGCTTATGGAAAAGAACTTGCATGACATCTTTTGTCCTTCCATCCCGTGGCAGCGGGGTCCTATTGGAAACTAAGGGATATTAAGGCCTCCTTTTAATAGAGAACCGGACCAAAGAATTAACACATAGTGAATACATGAACTCCTCAAACTATGGTCATCACTGAGAAGTATCCCGATTATTGTCACTTCGGGGTTGTCGGATCATAACACATAATAGGTGACTATAGACTTGCAAGATAGGATCAAGAACACACATATATTCATGAAAACATAATAGGTTCAGTTCTGAAATCATGGCACTCGGGCCCTAGTAACAAGCATTAAGCATAGCAAAGTCATAGCAACATCAATCTCAGAACATAGTGGATACTAGGGATCAAACCCTAACAAAACTAACTTGATTACATGGTAAATCTCATCCAACCCATCACCGTCCAGTAAGCCTATGATGGAATTACTCACGCACGGCGGTGAGCATCATGAAATTGGTTATGGAGGATGGTTGATGATGACGAAGGCGGCGAATCCCCCTCTCCGGAGCCCCGTACGGACTCCAGAACAGCCCTCTCGAGAGAGATTAGGGCTTGGCGGTGGCTCCGTGTCGTAAAACGCAATGAAACTTTCTCTCTGATTTTTTTCTCCCTGAGACGGAAGATATGGAGTTGGAGTTGAGGTTGGTGGAGGTCCAGGGGGCCCACGAGATAGGAGGGCGCGCCCTATAGGGGGGGGCGCCCACGAGATAGGAGTGCGCGCCCTATAGGGGGGGCGCCCCCTGTCTCATGGACAGAGTATGGGCCCCCTGGTGTATTTCTTTTGCCCAGAAATTCTTATTAATTCCAAAAGGTGCCTCCGTGGATTTTCAGGACATTCCAAGAACTTTTCTTTTCTACATATAAAACAACATCATGATAGTTCTGCTGAAAACAGCGTCAGTCCGGGTTAGTTTCATTCAAATCATGCAAGTTAGAGTCCAAAACAAGGGCAAAAGTGTTTGGAAAAGTAGATACGTTGGAGACGTATCAACTCCCCCAAGCTTAAACCTTTGCTTGTCCTCAAGCAATTCAGTTGATAGACTGAAAGTGATAAAGAAAAACTTTTACAAACTCTGTTTGCTCTTGTTGTTGTAAACATGCAAAGCCAGCATTCATGTTTCAGCAATTATTATGAACTAACCATACTCACAATAGCACTTAGGTCTCACAATTACTCATATCAATAACATAATCAGCTAGCGAGCCATAATAATAAAACTTGAATGACAACACTTTCTCAAAACAATCATAACAAGATATAACAAAATGGTATCTCACTAGCCCTTTCTGAGACCGCAAAACATAAATGCAGAGCACCTTTAAAGATCAAGGACTGACTAAACATTGTAATTCATGGTAAAAGAGATCCAGTCAAGTCATACCCAATATAAACCAATAGTAATGAATGCAAATGACAGTGCGCTCTCTAGCGGGTGCTTTTTAATAAGAAGGGTGATGACTCAACATAAAAGTAAATAGATAGGCCCTTCGCAGAGGGAAGCATGGATTTGTAGAGGTGCGAGAGCTTGATTTTAAAATAGAGATTGAATAACATTTTGAGCAGCATACTTTCGCTATCAACGCAACAACTATGAGATGCCTGTATCTTCCATACTAAATGCATTATAGGCAGTTCCCAAACAGAATGGTAAAGGTTTATACTCCCCCAACCACCAACAAGCATCAATCCATGGCTTGCTCGAAACGACGAGTGCCTCCAACTAACAATAGCCCTGGGGGAGTTTTGTTTAATTATTTTGATTTGCTTTGATCTTTTTGGATCATGGGACTGGGCATCCCGGTTACCAGCCCTTTCTCGTGAATGAGGAGCGGAGTCCACTCCTCTTGAGAATAACCCACCTAGCATGGAAGATATAGGCAGCCCTAGTTATAACATGAGCTGCTCGAGCATACAAAACAGAATTTCATTTAAAGGATTGGAGTTTGGCACATACAAATTTACTTGGAATGACATGTAAATATCGCATATACGAAGGTATAGTGGACTCATATGGAACAACTTTGGGGTTTAAGGATTTTGGATGCACAAGCAGTATTCCCGCTCAGTACAGGTGAAGGCTAGCAAAAGACTGGGAAGCGACCAACTAAGAGAGCGACAACAGTCATAAACATGCATTAAAATTAATTCACACCGAATACAAGCATGAGTAGGATATAATCCACCATGAACATAAATATCGTGAAGGCTATGTTGATTTGATTCAACTACATGCGTGAACATGTGCCATGTCACTCAATTCATTCAAAGGAGGATACCATCCCATCATACCATATCATAATCATTCTAATAGCATGTTGGCATTCAAGGTAAACCATTATAACTCAAAGCTAATCAAGCATGGCACAAGCAACTATAATCTCTAAATGTTATTGCAAATATGTTTACTTCATAATAAGCTGACTGAGGAACGATGAACTCATCATATTTACAAAAACAAGAGAGGTCGAGTTCATACCAGCTCCTCTTATCCCAATAAGTCCATCATATGTCGTCATTATTGCCTTTCACTTGCACGACCGAACGATGTGTATAATAATAAGAGTGCACGTGCATTGGACTAAGCTGGAATCTGCATGCATTCAACTCAAAAGAGAAGACAAGTAATAAGGGCTCTAAGTTAAATCAATAATCATGCATATGAGAGCCACTAAACATTTTCAATATGGTCTTCTCGACCCCCAAAGGAAAGAAAAGAAAATAAAATATTTACACGGGAAAGCTCCCAACAAGAAAGAAGAAGAACTAGAAATCTTTTTGGGTTTTCATTTTAATTTCTACTACAAGCATGGAAATTAAACTAACTATGTTTTTGGTTTTCTCAAGGTTTATCAAACACACAAGAAGAAAACTAGAAAAAGGGATTTAAACTAACAAGGATAATACAATGAAAGAGTATGAACACCGACAACTAGTGTGTGAACATGAATGTAAAGTCGGTGAGAAATACGTACTCCCCCAAGACAATGTGGTTCTTCAACAGGCGGAGCCAAAGAATATTCTTGAGTATTAGCAGTTGAGTTGTCAATTCAACCACACCTGGATAACTTAGTATCTGTAGCAAAGTGTTTAGTAGCAAAGTAGTATGATAATAATGGTAACGGTGGCAAAACTAAAGATAATAGTTTTTGGGTTTTTGTAGTAGTTGTAACAGTAGCAATGGAAAAGTAAATAAGCGAAGAATAATATGTAAAAGCTCGTAAGCAATGGATCAGTGATGGATAATTATGCCGGATGCGATTCCTCATGTAATAGCTATAACATAGGGTGACACAGAACTAGCTCCAGTTCATCAATATAATGTAGGCATGTATTCCGTAAATAGTCAAACGTGCTTATGGAAAAGAACTTGCATGACATCTTTTGTCCTACCCTCCCGTGGCAGCGGGGTCCTAGTGGAAACTAAGGGATATTAAGGCCTCCTCTTAATAGAGAACCGGACCAAAGCATTAACACATAGTGAATACATGAACTCCTCAAACTACGGTCATCACCAAGAAGTATCCCGATTATTGTCACTTCAGGGTTGTCGGATCATAACACATAATAGGTGACTATATACTTGTAAGATAGGATCAAGAACACACATATATTCATGAAAACATAATAGGTTCAGATCTGAAATCATGTCACTCGGGCCCTAGTGACAAGCATTAAGCATAGCAAAGTCATAGCAACATCAATCTCAGAACATAGTGGATACTAGGGATCAAACCCTAACAAAACTAACTTGATTACATGGTAAATCTCATCCAACCCATCACCGTCCAGCAAGCCTACGATGGAATTACTCACGCACGGCGGTGAGCATCATGAAATTGGTGATGGAGGATGGTTGATGATGACGACAACGACGAATCCCCCTCTCCGGAGCCCCGGACGGACTCCAGATCAGCCCTCCGGCGCCCCCTGTCTCATGGATAGGGTATGGCCCCCTGATGTATTTCTTTTGCCCAGAAATTCTTATTAATTCCAAAAAGTGCCTCCATGGATTTTCAGGACATTCCGAGAACTTTTCTTTTCTACACATAAAACAACATCATGGCAGTTCTGCTGAAAACAACATCAGTCTGGGTTAGTTTCATTCAAATCATGCAAGTTAGAGTCCAAAACAAGGGCAAAAGTGTTTGGAAAAGTAGATACGTTGGAGACGTATCAGGTGCAGGCGCGATGCTGCATCAGCTATACGCCCTATTCTCGCGTTTCTCTCTGCCTGGCTGAGAAGCCTCTTTTGCACCAGTCAGGCCAGGCTGTAGAAGCCCACACACGAAGCCAAACAGGCGGAATTTTGCATGCCGCATGCGAGCTAGGTGCAAGGCACCCAACCAAACACGCCCTAAATTTTAGTGCTTGGTTCTCTGCTGATCTGCGACTTCGTTTCAAGCATGGGAAGATACCAAATTCATGTTCAAAAATGAGGGGCGGAATATGCGCTGAATTTTTCTTTTATGGGAAATATGCGCTGAATTGTTCTCCCACTGATCCATTTTTTTCTACAAATAGCAACAATTTTCTTAAGGGCATCCCCAAGGCTGACTCTTAGACCACTTGCAACCATTCGGACCGCATGGTACGGACATGTTTTACCATCGAATACGGGCCTGCATCGGTCCGCCAATTGGTTTGGTCGCATATTTTCTGCAAACCGAAGACAAGCTGGAGGGCTTTGCGGGTGTCCAGACTATTGCCACGCCCGCATCTAACTAACCTGGCCCACTTAAAAACCCTTTCCCTCGTCCACGCGTATTCCCACCTGGAGTCAGCTGCCCACATTCAAGACGCTCTAGAGCGGTTGCTCTGCACTGACGCTAGCCCAAAGTGGACGTGACCACTCCCTGGCATCGGCATCAAAGCGGCTCGCCATCCGAGGGCGCCATCCGCCCCGCGTCCCAGTGTCCGCCCTTGTTCAATGTTGGAGAGACATTTACTGGACCGGATGGGACGGATATCTACCACGTCTGTTTAATGCGCGTCCATCTGCCGCCATTAAACATGCTTGCTGTCCGAGGAACCAACTCCGGTGCCCGCGCATTGACGCATCCAGACAATTGGCCTTGCCAGAATATGCTATTTAAAGGCGGTCACACCAAGCTCACAACGCACCATAGCACATCCACTGCACATCCTTCTCCCATGAACCACATCCCCTATGACCGCGAGCGGGAATGCTTTGTGGAAGAGCCTCTCGACCCAGTAGAAGCATGAGGCGTCTGCCCTTGCGGCCGCCTGGCAGAGCCACCGTACCAGGCGGATCAAGGTCGGTCTGCCCCCCGGTCTACGATAAGAAGCCCACGATGGAGACTGGCTCCAACGACAACTCCGCACTGGAGCCTGCGAAGTTGCATATCGTCTAGACGATGGAGCAGGCACAGGCGCACTTCAACTACGCCATGCCCGAGGAGCAGTCGGCGCCTGCACCTGTGTCGGTGTTCCAGCGCGGGAGTAGGAGGAACAACACTACAACCTATTCCACCTTCAGCAGCACCAGCTGTCGGAAGGACGGATCAACAGAGAGCGCGCGAGCGCGAGAGCGAGAAGGCTGTGGCAGCCATGCTCGCGGCTAACCCCGACTTTGTCGCCGAGCAGCGGGCTCTCAACGATGGCCGCCCTTGCTCAAGCTGCCACTTGCAATGTACATGTGGTGCAGCTGGATGCGAAGACGACATTGGATGCGGAGGAAATCGCGGATGGGAATGCCGCCAGCTGCGCGTCCTATGCGCCACAGACATTGTTTGGCCACCTGGTGGGACGACGAGCATGTCATTGATGTCTACTACACAACTTGTTCTTGTAGACTCCTATTGGGCCTCCAAGGGGAGAGTTTTGTAGGATAGTAGCAAATTCCAATCAAGTGGATGACCTAAGGTTTATCAATCCATGGGAGACGTAGGATGAAGATGATATCTCTCAAACAACCATGCAACCAAATAATAAAGTCTCTTGTGTCCCCAACACACCAAATACAATGGTAAATTGTATAGGTTCACTACTTCGGTGAAGAGATGGTGATACAAGTGTAGTAATGATAGTAGATATTGATTTCTGTAATAGTAACAATAAAAGAGGTCTAGGGTCCGTACTTTCACTACTGCAACCTCTCAACAATGCTAATATAATTGGATCACATAAAAATCCCTCAACGTGCGATGAAGAATCACTCCAAAGTTCCTACCTAGCGGAGAACATAGGAAGAAATTGTTTGTAGGGTACTAAACCACCTCAAAGTTATTCGTTCCGATCAATATTTTCAAGAGTTCGTACTAAAATAACACCAAGTTATCCTTTCCGATCGACCTATCAAAGAGTTCTACTAAAATAACACCATATGATACACGTCAACCAACTCTAATGTCATCAAGATACTCCAATGTCACCACGAGTATCCATGAGTTGATTATTTGATATGCATCAAACAATTTCAGATTCATAATTCTCAATCCAACACAAAGAACCTCAAAGAGTGCCCCAAGATTTCTACTAGATAAACAAAGACGAGAATGTGCATCAACCCCTATGCATAGATTACCCCAATGTCACGTCGGGAATTCGCGAGATGAGTGCCAAAACACATATCAGGTGAATCAATATGATACCCCATTGTCACCACGGGTATTCATAGCAAGACATACATCAAGTGCTCTCAAATCCATGAAAGTATTCAATCCAATAGAAACGAAATCTCAAAGGCAAAACTCAATTCATCACAACAAAATAGAGAGGGAGAAACACCATATGATCCAACTATATTACAAAGCTCGTGATACATCAAAATCGTGCCAAATCAAGAACGCGCGCGAGAGAGAGAGATAGATATATAGATATATAGAGAGAGAGAGAGAGAGAGATTAAACACATAACTACTGGTACAAACCCTCAGCCCCGAGGGTGGACTACTCCGTCCTCATCATGGTGGCCATAGGGATGATTAAGATGGCCTCTGGTGATGATTTCCCCCTTTGGCAGGGTGCCGGAACGGGCTCCCGATTGGTTTTTCATGGCTACAGAGGCTTGCGGCGGTGGAACTTCCGATCTAGGATTATTTCTGGGGGTTTCTGTATTTATAGGATTTTTTGACGTTGGTTTCATGCGAAGATGGGCTTCGAGGGGCCCACAATCCACTAGCACATGGGCAAGGCACCTGGCGCGCCCCGGTGGGTCGTGCCCACCTCCTTCACCTTCTGGTCCTCCCACGAAGTTTCTAGTGCCTCTTTTATTCCAAAAAAAATCGTTAAAAAGTTTCGTTTATTTGGAGAACTTTTATTTCTGCACAAAAAATAACACCACAATAGTTCTGCTGAAAACAACGTCGGTACGGGTTAGTTTCATTCAAATCATACCAAAACCATATAGAATTGTTGTAAACATGCATGAATACTTCATAAATTATAGATACATTGGAGACGTATCAACACCCCCAAGCTTAATTCCTACTCGTCCTCGAGTAGGTGAATGATAAAAGAAATAATTTATGAAGTGTGAATGCTAGCATAGTGTATATTTTTGATCAATGATAATTTCAATCACTTTTCCTAGCATCAGAACAGCAATTCTTTCTCATAAAACTTCTCATGTTAAAGTAGCAACCAATTCACATGTTACGGTTCAAACAATGAATTCTCTTGAAACTTAACAACTTGTGTTCTTAGTCACCAAACAATTGCAATTCAACTTATTCTCAACGAAGCCTAAGTAAGAGCTCCACATACCCAATCATCATACAATGTTCTATGATTGCTAGTACTCAAAGCATATTTTTAGAACAGATGGCATCCAGTGAACACAGAGAAAGATAGGGGCTTAATGTTTCACCTCCCAACACATTTATCAAAGAGATAACTGTCAACAATAATTATTCATGATCAAATATATTTGACTGGATATATGTGCCTAGATCTTTCCCCACCACATGATGCTTGCCAACTGGAGAATAATTGAGGTTGAAATGAGAATGCATACTATTGACTCTTGCATAAAAGTAAATACTGGAAAGTAAAAGGTAGGCCCTTCATAGAAGGGAAGCAGAGGTTGTCATGCGCTTTTTTGGATGCACAATTTCTTAATGCAAAGGAACACCACATTATATTGCCCCTTATGATAGCAACCTTTATTATGCAGCCCGTCACTTTTATTACTTTGCCATCACAAGTTTATACAACGCTCATTTTCCCTAACAATAAAAGATCAAACATATTTAGGAGCAATTTTTATTGCTTTATGCACCGATTACAACTTACTTGAAGGATCTTATTCAATCCATAGGTAGGTACGTATGGTGGACACTCATGGCAAGAAACTGGGCTTAAGAGTTTTTGTTTGCACAAGTAGTATCTCTACGTAGTATGAATTTTTGGCTAGCAAAAGATCCTAAGCAAACACCACATGTTGGAGGATCCATAACAATATAACTTCTATGCAAATATACACAACCATAACTCATTACGTTGTCTTCCTTGTCCAACTTGAACTAATTTTCTCAAGTTTTGAAAATAATTAATGTGTATTCACAATTATAGAAGATGTTCAAGATAATATATTTGTACGTGAAAGTTCTATTGCTTATACTAATCATTCATGAATTGCTTGTATGACCAATATTGTGATTATCAAGCCTTCAAAAGATTTCACTTTCTAAACCCAATGTGAAGCTAGTACTAGGCATGATATGCATATATAATGTCATCTTCATGATATTCAATTCATTCAACAATTTACTCATAGGATATAAGTGAAAGCACAAGAGTGAATGACAAGCTACTCCAAAAAGATATAAGTGAAGATCAAACAAGTAGTTAAGTAAATGGGTAGCTATTTAAGCACTCTCTCTCATTTAAAAACTTTCAGATCTAAGTATTTTATTAAAACAGCAAGCAAACCAAAATAAGATGACATCTAAGAATAGCACACAACATGTGAAGAAGCAAAAACGTAAGTTCAACCGAGGCTAACCGATAATTGTTGATGAAGAAAGGTGGGATGCCTACCGGGGCATCCCCAAGCTTAGATGCTTGTGACTTCTTGAAATATTATCTTGGGATGCCTTGGGCATCCCCAAGATTGAGCTTTTGTGTCTCCTTAATTCCTTTTATATCATGGTTTCCCTAAATCTTAAAAACTTCATCCACACAAAACTCAACAAGAACTCGTGAGATAGGTTAGTATAAATCAATGCAATAACCTTATCATTCTCTACTGTAGCAAATCACTATAATTATAATTTAGCATTGCATACTAAATGCCTCTGCAAATTTAATACTCCTATCCTCAAATACAATCATTAAACAAGCAAACATGTGCAAACAATGCAATCATAATAGCAATCTGTCTAAACAGGACAATCTATAAAGGATTAAGCAAGATCCAAACTTAATTAACTCACAAAATTCTAAAAATTTACCACACTGTAGAAAATTTATCATAGGTTATTGTGCAAAAAAATTCAACAATTTATCACATTCTGACTTTTCTAGAGAATTCACGCACTAGCGTGCAACTTTCTATTTTCAAACAACCACATATCGACTTGCAAAATAAGCATGGTAAAGGCTATCCTTGACACATATATTGAAATAAAAAGGTACAAAACATTACTATAAATAACAGCAAGAAAATCCTAATAAAAGAAAATGACACTCCAAGCAAAACACATATCATGTAAAAAATAAAAATATAGCTTCAAGTGAGGTTATCGATAATGTTGAAGACGAAAGAGAGGATTCCTTCCGGGGATAATGTTGAATAAAAGTGAGCTTCAAGTGAGCTTGATGTCTACTACACAAGTTTTTGTAGACTCGTGTTGGGCCTCCAAGAGCAGAGTTTTGTAGGATAGTAGCAAATTTCCCTCAAGTGGATGACCTAAGGTTTATCAATCCGTGCAAGACGTAGGATGAAGATGATCTCTCTCAAACAACCCTGCAACCAAATAATAAAAAGTCTCTTGTGTCCCCAACACACCAAGTACAATGGTAAATTGATAGGTGCACTAGTTCGGCCAAGAGATGGTGATAGAAGTGTAGTAATGATAGTAGATATTGATTTTTGTAATAGTAACAATAAAAACCAACAAGGTAGCTATTGGAAATATGCCCTAGAGGCAATAATAAAATGGTTATTATTATATTTCCTTGTTCATGATAATTGTCTATTGTTCATGCTATAATTGTATTAACTGGAAACCGTAATACATGTGTGAATACATAGACCACAACATGTCCCTGAGCCTCTAGTTGACTAGTTCGTTAATCAATAGATGGTTATGGTTTCCTGAGCATGGACATTGGCTGTCATTGATAACGGGATCACATCATTGGGAGAATGATGTGATGGACAAGACCCAATCCTAAGCATAGCACAAGATCGTATAGTTCGTTTGCTAAGAGCTTTTCTAATGTCAAGTATCATTTCCTTAGACCATGAGATTGTGCAACTCCCGGATACCGTAGGAATGCTTTGGGTGTACCAAACGTCACAACGTAACTGGGTGGCTATAAAGGTGCACTACAGGTATCTCCGAAAGTGTCTGTTGGGTTGGCACGAATCGAGACTGGGATTTGTCACTCCGTATGACGGAGAGGTATCTCTGGGCTCACTCGGTAATGCATCATCATAATGAGCTCAATGTGACTAAGTAGTTAGTCACGGGATCATGCATTACGGAACGAGTAAAGTGACTTGCCAGTAACGAGATTGAACGAGGTATTGGGATACCGACGATCGAATCTCGGGCAAGTGACATACCGATAGACAAAGGGAATTGTATACGGGATTGATTGAATCCCCGACATCGTGGTTCATCCGATGAGATCATCATGGAACATGTGGGAGCCAATATGGGTATCCAGATCCTGCTATTGGTTATTGGCCGGAGAGGTGTCTCGGTCATGTCTGCATGGTTCCCGAACCCGTAGGGTCTACACACTTAAGGTTCGGTGACGCTAGAGTTGTTATGGGAAATAGTATGTGGTTACCGAAGGTTGTTTGGAGTCTCGGATGAGATCCCGAACATGACGAGGAGCTCCGGAATGGTCCGGAGGTGAAGATCGGTATATTGTACGAAGGGTATTGGAGTCCGGAATTGTTCCGGGGGTACCAGGTGATGACCAGCATGTCCGAAAGGGGTTTTGGAGGCCCCGACAAGTGTTGGGGGGCCTTATGGACCAAGGGGAGGGGGGCACATCAGCCCACTAAGGGGATGAGCGCCCCTCCCACCCCATCTCACGTAACCAGGAGAGGTGGGGGCGCCACCCCTAGGGCAGCCGCCCCTCCCGGCTTGGGGGCATGTTTCCTAGGGGGTGGGGGCACCCAAACCCATCTAGGATTTCCCCTGTGGCCTTCGCCCCTCCCCTAGGGAAACCCTAGGGCGCCTCCTCCTCCCCCCTTCCCCCTATATATAATGAGGGGGAGAGAGGGCAGCCGCAACCCTTCCCCTGGCGCAGCCCTCTCCCTCCTCCAACACCTCCTCCTCCTCCATAGTGCTTGGCGAAGCCCTGCCGGAGAACCACGAGCTCCATCACCACCATGCCGTCGTGCTGTCGGAGTTTTCCCTCAACTTCTCCTCTCCCCTTTCTGTATCAAGAAGGAGGAGACGTCCCCGGGCTGTACGTGTGTTGAACGCGGAGGCACCGTTGTTCAGTGCTTAGATCGGCCGCGATCTGAATCGCTTCGTGAACGATTCCACCGACCGCGTTCTTGTAATGCTTCCGCTTAGCGATCTTCAAGGGTATGAAGATGCACTCCCTCTCTCTCTCGTTTCTAGTCTCTCCATAGATTGATCTTGGTGATGCGTAGAAAATTTTGAATTTCTTCTACGTTCCCCAACAGTGGCATCATGAGCTAGGTCTATTGCGTAGATTCTATGCACGAGTAGAACACAAGTTGTTGTGGGCGTTGATTTTGTTCAATATGCTTACCGTTACTTGTCCTATCTTGTTTCGACGGTATTGTGGGATGAAGCGGCCCGGACCGACCTTACACGTACACTTACGTGAGACAGGTTCCACCGACTGACATGCACTTGTTGCATAAGGTGGCTAGCGGGTGCCAGTCTCTCCCACTTTAGTCGGATCGAATTCGATGAAAAGGGTCCTTATGAAGGGTAAATAGCAATTGGCATATCATGTTGTGGTTTTGGCATAGGTAAGAAATGTTCTTGCTAGAAACCTATAGCAGCCACGTAAAAAACTTGCAACAACAATTAGAGGACGTCTAACTTGTTTTTGCAGCATATGCCGTGTGATGTGATATGGCCAAGAAGGATGTGATGAATGAAATATATGTGATGTATGAGATTGATCATATTCTTGTAATAGGAATCATGACTTGCATGTCTATGAGTATGACAACCGACAGGAGCCATAGGAGTTGTCTTTATTTATTGTATGACCTGTGTGTCACTGAATAACGCCATGTAATTACTTTACTTCTTTCCTAAACCATTAGCCATATTAGTAGAAGTAATAAGTTGGCGAGAAAACTTCATGGAGACACGATGATGGAGATCATGGTGTCATGCCGGTGACGATGATGATCATGGAGCCCCGAAGATGGAGATCAAAAGGAGAAAAATGATATTGGCCATATCATGTCACTATTTGATTGCATGTGATGTTTATCATGTTTATGCATCTTATTTGCTTAGAACGATGGTAGTAAATAAGATGATCCCTCATAATAATTTCAAGAAAGTGTTCCCCCTAACTGTGCACCGTTGCGAAAGATCGTTGCTTTGAAGCACCATGTGATGATCGGGTGTGATAGATTCTAACGTTCACATACAACGGGTGTAAGCCAGATTTATACACGCGAAACACTTAGGTTGACTTGACAAGCCTAGCATGTACAGACATGGCCTCGAAACACAAGAGACCGAAAGTTTGAGCATGAGTCGTATAGTAGATACGATCAACATGAAGATGTTCACCGATGATGACTAGTCCGTCTCACGTGATGATCGGACACGGCCTAGTTGACTCGGATCATGTATCACTTAGATGACTAGAGGGATGTCTATCTGAGTGGGAGTTCATTAGATGAACCTAATTATCCTGAATATAGTCAAAAGATCTTTGCAAATTATGTCGTAGCTCGCGTTTTAGTTCTACTGTTTTAGATATGTTCCTAGAGAAAATTTAGTTGAAAGTTGATAGTAGCAATTATGCGGACTGGGTCCGTAAACTGAGGATTGTCCTCATTACTGTGCAGAAGGCTTATGTCCTTAATGCACCGCTCAGTGTGCTGAACCTCGAACGTCGTCTGTGGATGTTGCGAACATCTGACATGCACGGTTTGATGAGTACGTGATAGTTTAGTAATGTTAAACGGTTTAGAATTGAGGCACTGAAGACGATTTTGAAACGTCGCGGAACATATGAGATGTTCCGAGGGCTGAAACTGGGATTTCAGGCTCGTGCCCACGTCAAAAGGGATGAGACCTCCGACGAGTATCTTAGCCTACAAACTAAGGGAGAAAAGCTCAATCGTTGAGCTTGTACTCAGATTGTCTGGGTAAAACAATCACTTGAATCGAGTGAGAGTTAATCTTCCAGATGAGATAGTGATGTTTCTCCAAAGACATTGCCACCAAGCTACTAGAGCTTCGTGATGAACTATAACATATCAGGGATAGATATGATGATCCTTGAAATATTCGTGATGTTTGACACCGCGAAAGTAGAAATCAAGAAGGAGCATCAATTGCTGATGGTTAGTGAAACCACTAGTTTCAAGAAGGGCAAGGGCAAGAAGGGATACTTCATGAAACGGCAAATCAGTTGCTGCTCCAGTGAAGAAATCCAGGGTTGAACCCAAACCCGAGACTAAGTGCTTCTGTAATGAGGGAACGGTCACTGAAGCAGAACTGTCCTAGATACTTGGTAGATGAGAAGGCTGGCAAGGTTGACAGAAGTATATTGGATATATATTGTATTAAATGTGTACTTTACTAGTACTCCTAGTAGCACCAGGGTATTAAGATACCGGTTCGGTTGCTAAGTGTTAGTAACTCGAAATAAAAGAGCTACGGAATAAACAGAGACTAGCTAAAGGTGAGATGACGATGTGTGTTGGAAGTGTTTCCAAGGTTGATGTGATCAAGCATTGCCTGCTCCCTCTACCATCGAGATTGGTGTTAAACCTAAATAATTGTTATTTGGTGTTTGCGTTGAGCATAGACATGATTGGATTATGTCTATCGCAATACGGTTATTCATTTAAGGAGAATAATGGTTACTCTGTTTATTTGAATAATACCTTCAATGGTCTTGCACCTAAAATGAATGATTTATTGAATCTCGATCGTAGTGATACACATGTTCATGCCAAAAGATATAAGATAGTAATGATAGTACCACCTGCTTGTGGCACTGCCATTTGAGTCATATTGGTATAAAAAGCATGAAGAAGCTCCATGTTGATGGATCTTTGGACTCGCTCGTTTTTGAAAAGATTGAGACATGCGAACCATGTCTATTGGTATATACGCATGAAGAAACTCCATGCAGATGGATCGTTTGGACTCACTTGATTTTGAATCACTTGAGTCATGCAAATCATACCACATGGGAAAGATGACTGAAAGGCCTCGTTTTAGTGAAATGGAACAAGAAAGCAACTTGTTGGAAGTAATACATTTTGATGTGTGCAGTCCAATGAGTGCTGAGGCACGCAGTGGATATTGTTATGTTCTTACTTCAGAGATGATTTGAGTAGATGCTGAGTATATTTATTGATGAAACACAAGTCTGAATTATTGAAAGGTTCAAGTAATTTCAGAGTGAAGTTGAAGATCATCATGACAAGAGGATAAAATGTCTATGATATGATCATAGAGATGAATATCTGAGTTACGAGTTTGGTACACAATTAAGACCATGTGGAAATTGTTTCACAACTAATACCGCCTGGAACACCATAGTGTGATGGTGTGTCCGAACATCATAGATGCACCCTATTGGATATGGTGCATACCATGATGTCTCTTATCGAATTACCACTATCGTTTATGGGTTAAGCATTAGAGACAACCGCATTCATTTCAAATAGGGCACCACGTCATTCCGTTGAGATGATAGCGTATGAACTATGGTTTAGAGAAACCTAAGCTGTCATTTCTTGAAAGTTTGGGGCTGCGACGCTTATGTGAAAAAAAAGTTTCATCCTGATAAGCTCGAACCCAAAGCGGATAAATACATCTTCATAGGACACCGAAAATAGTTGGGTATACCTCCTAATTCAGACCCGGAAGCAAAAGTGATTGTTTCTAGAAGCGGGTCCTTTCTTGAGGAAAAGTTTCTCTCAAAAGAATTGAGTGGGAGGATGGTGGAGACTTGATGAGGTTATTGAACCATCCCTTCAACCAGTGTGTAGCAGGGCACAGGAACCTACACCAATTGAAGTGGAAGCTGATGATAGTGATCATGAAACTTCGGATCAAGTCACTACCAAACCTCGTAGGACGACAAGGATGCGTACTGCTTCAGAGTGGTATGGTAATCCTGTCTTGGAGGTCATGTTGCTAGACAACAATGAACCTACGAGCTATGGAGAAGCGATGGTGAGCCCGGATTCCGACAAATGGCTAGAGGCCATAAAATCCAAGAGAGGATCCATGTATGAGAAAAAGTGTGGACTTTGGAAGAACTACTTGATGGTCGTAAGGCTGTTGGGTGCAGATGGATTTTAAAAGGGAAGACAGACAATGATGGTAAGTGTCACCATTAAGAAAGCTCGACTTGTCGCTAAGATGTTTTCCAACAAGTTCAAGGAGTTGACTACGATGAGACTTTCTCACTCGTAGCGATGCTAAGAGTCTATTGGAATTATATTAGCAATTACTGCATGATTTATGAAATCTTGCAGATAGGATGTCAAAACATTGTTTCCTCGACGATATTCTTGAGGAAAGGTTGTATGTGATACAACCAGAAGGTTTTATCAATCCTGAAAGATGCTAACAAGTATGCAAAGCTCCAGCAATCCTTCTAAGGACTGGAGTAAGCATCTCGGAGTTGGAATATACACTTTGATGAGATGATCAAAGATTTTGGGTTTATACAAGTTTATGAGAAACTTGTATTTCCAAAGAAGTGAGTGGGAGCACTATAGAATTTCTGATGAGTATATGTTGTTAACATATTGTTGATCAGAAATGATGTAGAATTTATGGACAACATATAGGGTTATTTGAAAAGTGTTTTTCAATGGAAAACCTGGATTAAGCTACTTGAACATTGAGCATCAAGATCTATAAGGATAGATCAAAAATGCTTAATAGTACTTTCAAATAAATACATACAGTGACAAGATTTTGAAGGAGTTCAAAATAGATCGGCAAAGAAGGAGTTCTTGGCTATGTTATAAGGTGTGAGTATTGAGTAAGACTCAAGACCTGACCATGGCATAAGATAGAGAAAGGACGAAGGTCGTCCCCTATGCTTTAGATGTAGGCTCTACATTATGCTATGATGTGAACCGCACCTGAAGTGTGCCTTACCGTGAGTCAGTCAAGCGGTACAAGAGTGATCTAGGAATGGATCACAAGACAGCGGTCAAAGTTATGCTTAGTAACTAGTGGACTAAGGGATTTTCTCGATTATGGAGGTGGTAAAAGAGTTCGTCGTAAAGGGTTACGTCGATGCAAACTTTGATACTAATCTGGATGACTATGAGTAGTAAACCGGATTCATATAGTAGAATAGTTATTTGGAATAGTTCCAAATAGCGCGTGGTAGCTGCATCTACAAGATGACATAGAGATTTGCAAAGCACACATGCATCTGAAAGGTTCAGATCCGTTGACTAATAACCTCTCACACAAGCGAGATATGATCAAACCCCATGGGTGTTGATTCATTACAATCACATAGTGATGTGAACTAGATTATTGACTCTAGTGCAAGTGGGAGACTATTGGAAATATGCCCTAGAGGCAATAATAAAATGGTTATTATTATATTTCCTTGTTCATGATAATTGTCTATTGTTCATGCTATAATTGTATTAACTTGAAAGCATAATACATGTGTGAATACATAGACCACAACATGTCCCTAGTGAGCCTCTAGTTTACTAGCTCATATTAATCAATAGATGGTTATGGTTTCCTGACCACGGACATAGGCTGTCATTGATAACGGGATCACATCATTGGGAGAATGATGTGGTGGACAAGACCCAATCCTAAGCATAGCACAAGATCGTATAGTTCAATTGCTAAGAGCTTTTCTAATGTCAAGTATCATTTCCTTAGACCATGAGATGGTGCAACTCCCGGATACCGTAGGAATGCTTTGGGTGTACCAAACGTCGCAATGTAACTGGGTGGCTATAAAGGTGCACTACAGGTATCTCCGAAAGTGGCTGTTGGGTTGGCACGAATCGAGACTGGGATTTGTCACTCCGTATGACGGAGAGGTATCTCTGGGCCCACTCGGTAATGCGTCATCATAATGAGCTCAATGTGACTAAGTAGTTAGTCACGGGATCATGCATTACGGAACGAGTAAAGTGACTTGCCGGTAATGAGATTGAACGAGGTATTGGGATACCGACGATCGAATCTCGGGCAAGTAACATACCGATAAACAAAGGGAATTGTATACGGGATTGATTGAATCCCCGATATCGTGGTTCATCCGATGAGATCATCATGGAACATGTGGGAGCCAATATGGGTATCCAGATCCCGCTATTGGTTATTGGCTGGAGAGGTGTCTCAGTCATGTCTGCATGGTTCCTGAACCCGTAGGGTCTACACACTTAAGGTTCAGTGACGCTAGAGTTGTTATGGGAAATAGTATGAGGTTACCGAAGGTTGTTCGGAGTCCCGATGAGATCCCGGACATGACGACGAGATCTGGAATGGTCCGAAGGTGAAGATCGGTATATTGGACGAAGGGTATTGGAGTCCGGAATTGTTCCGGGGGTATCAAGTGATGACCAGCGTGTCCGAAAGGGGTTTTGGAGGCCCCGACAAGTGTTGGGGGCCTTATGGGCCAAGGGGAGGGGGCACATCAGCCCACTAAGGGGCTGAGCGCCCCTCCCACCCCATGTCACGTAACCAGGAGAGGTGCGGGCGCCACCCCTAGGGCAGCCGCCCCTCCCGACTTGGGGGGCAAGTTTCCTAGGGGGTGGGGGCGCCCAAACCCATCTAGGGTTTCCCCTGTGGCCGCCGCCCCTCCCCTAGGGAAACCCTAGTGCGCCTCCTCCTCCCCCCTTCCCCCTATATATAGTGAGGGAGAGAGAGGGCAGCCGCAACCCTTCCCTTGGCGCAGCCCTCTCCCTCCTCCAACACCTCCTCCTCCTCCGTAGTGCTTGGTGAAGCCCTGCCAGAGAACTGCGAGCTCCACCACCACCATGTCGTCGTGCTGTCGGAGTTTTCCTTCAACTTCTCCCCTCCCCTTGCTGGACCAAGAAGGAGGAGACGTCCCCAGGCTGTACGTGTGTTGAACGTGGAGGCACCGTTGTTCGGTGCTTAGATCGGATTCGGCCGCGATCTGAATCGCTTCGTGAACGACTCCACCGACCGTGTTCTTGTAACGCTTCTGCTTAGCGATCTTACAGGGTATGAAGATGCACTCCCTCTCTCTCTCGTTGCTAGTCTCTCCATAGATTGATCTTGGTGATGCTTAGAAAATTTTGAATTTCTGCTACGTTCCCCAATAGTAGCAAGTAACAAAAGTGAGCATAAACGGTATTGTAATGCTTGAAAATGAGGCCTAGGGTTCGTACTTTCGCTAGTGCAATCTCTCAACAATGCTAATATAATTGGATCACATAACAATCCCTCAACGTGCGATGAAGAATTACTCCAAAGTTCCTATCTAGCGGAGAACATAAGAAGAAATTGTTTTTAGGGTACAAAACCACCTCAAAGTTATTCTTTCAAATCAATCTTTCAAGAATTCGTACTAAAATAACACCAAGTTAATCTATCCAAGAGTTTGTACAAAAATAACATCATATGATACATCAACCAACTCTAATGTCACCTAGATACTTGAATGTGACCATGAGTATCTGTGAGTTGATTACACAATATGCATCAAATAATTTGAGATTCATAATACTCAATCCAACATTGAGAACCTCAAAGAGTGCCCCAAGATTTCAACCCGAGAAACAAAGATGAGAACATGCATCAACCCCTATGCATAGATTACCCTAATGCCACCTCGAGAATCCACGAGTTGAGTGCCAAAACACATATCAAGTGAATTAATATGATACCCCATTGTCACCACGGGTATTCATAGCAAGACATACATCAAGTGCTCTCAAATCCATAAAAGTATTCAATCCGATAAAAACGAAATCTCAAAGGGAAAACTCAATTCATCACAACAAGATAGAGATGGAGAAACACCATATGATCCAACTATGTTAACAAACCTTGTGATACATCAATATCATGCCAAATCTTGAGGCATCATACCCGGAAGGGATTGACAACCCCTTTAACATGTCGGGTTGCGAGTATTTGTTATTTGTGTGCAGGTGCTGTTTACATGGTGTGAGGAGGTTCTCCTACGGGTTCGATAATCTTGGTCCCATCACTGAGGGAAATACCTACCATCGCTATACTGCATCATCCCTTCCCCTTTGGGGAAATACTAATGTAGTTCTAGCAGACATCAGTGATATCCACAGGGCTTCACCTAAGCACTGCGAAAATATGACCAAGGGAGTAAACGGTGGAGGGGGCGCTGCACACGGATATGCAATTGTCTGGTGTGTCATAGGGGCGCCCCCCACATATCTATAGGTGGGAAGGGGAATGGGAAGGGAGAGGCCAGGAGGCGCCCCAAGTAGGACCAAATCCTACTTGGGCTCCTCCCAAGCCGCGCCCCCCTGCCATATATATCGAAGGGGAAGGAAAGAGGGGGAGGGGGAAGGAAGGGGGAATCCTATTCCCTTTCTTTCCTTCCCTCCTTTCCCTTTCCTTCTCCACCTTGTCTGGCCCATATGGGGGGCGCGCCAGCCCCTTGTGGCTGGTGCGTTTCCCCTCCTGGCCCATAAGGCCCATATCTTTTGCGAGGGGTGCTTGGAACCCCTTCCGGTGACCCAATATGTACCCGGTACCCTTCGGAACACTTTTGGTGTCCGAGTACCATCTTCCTATATATTAATCTTTACCTCTCAGCCATTTCGAGGATCCTCTTCATGTCCGTGATCTCATCCGGGACTCCAAACAGCATTCGGTCTACAAATCACATAACTCATATAATATTATATCGTCATCGAACGTTAAGCGTGCAGACCCTATAGGTTAGAGAACTATGTAGACATGTCCGAGACACCTCTCCGGTCAATAACCAATAGCGGAGCCTGGATGCTCATATTGGCTCCTACATATTCTACGAGGATCTTTATCAGTCGAACTGTTATGATAATATATGTAATTCCCTTTGTCCATTGGTATGTTACTTGCCCGAGATTCGATCGTCGGTATCTCCATACATAGTTCAATCTCGTTATGGGCAAGTCTCTTTACTTGTTCCGTAATACATCATCTCGTGACTAACTCCTTAGTCATTTTCTTGCAAGCTTATGATGTGTATTACCGAGAGGTCCTAGAGATACCTCTCCGATACTCGGAGTGACAAATCCTAATCTCGATCTATGCAAACTCAACAGACACCTTCGGAGATACCTGTAGAGCATCTTTATAATCACCCAGTTATGTTGTTACGTTTGATAGCACACAAGGCATTCCTCCGGTATCCGGGAGTTGCATATTCTCATTGTCAAAGGAATATGTATTTGACATGAAGAAAGCAATAGCAATAAAATTGAACGATCATTATGCTAAGCTAACGGATGGGTCCTGTCCATCACATCATTCTAGTAATGATGTGATCCCGTTATCAAATGACAACTCATGTCCATGGTTAGGAAACCTTAACCATCTTTGATCAACAAGCTAGTCTAGTAGAGGATCACTAGGGACACTACGTTTGTTTATGTATTCACACATGTATTAAGGTTTCCGATCAATACAATTCTAGCATGAATAATAAACCTTTATCATGAATAAGGAAATATAAAATAACAAATTTATTATTGGCTCTAGGGCATATTTCCTTCAGTCTCCCACTTGCACTAGAGTCAATAATCTAGTTCACATCGTCATGTGATTAACACCCATAGTTCACATCACCATGTGACCAATACCCAAAGAGTTTACTAGAGTCAATAATCTAGTTCACATTGCTATGTGATTAACACCCAAAGAGTACTAAGGTGTGATCGTGTTTTGCTTGTGAGAGAGGTTTAGTCAACGGGTCTGCCATATTCAGATCCTTATGTATTTTGCAAATTTCTATGTCTAGAATGCTTTGCATAGAGCTACTCTAGCTAATTGCTCCCACTTTCAATATGTATCCAGATTGAGACTCAGAGTCATCTGGATCGGTGTAAAAGCTTGCATCGGCGTAACTCTTTACGACGAACTCTTTATCACCTCCATAACCGAGAAATATCTCCTTAGTTCTCTAAGGATAATTTTTACCATTGTCTAGTGATCTACTCCTGGATCACTATTGTACCTCCTTGCCAAACTCATGGCAAGGTACACAACAGGTTTGGTACACAACATGGCATACTTTATAGAACCTATGGCTGAGGCATAGGGAATGACTTTCATTCTCTCTATATCTTATGCCGTGGTTGGGCTTTGAGTCTTACTCAACTTCACACCTTAAAACAGGCTAGAACTCCTTCTTTGACTGATCCATTTTGAACTCCTTCAAAATCTTGTCAAGGTATGTACTCATTGAAAATCTTATCAAGCATCTTGATCTAGTTCTATCGATCTTGATGCCCAATATGCAAGCAAATTCACTGAGGTCTTTCATTGAAAAATTATTATACAAGTATCCTTTTATGCTATCCAGAAATTCTATATCATTTCCAATCAGCAATATGTCATCCACATATAATATCAGAAATGCTACAAAGCTCCCACCGTAAGTCTGTATAAAACCATATGCTTTGATCACCTCATCAAAGCATATATTCCAACTCCGAGATGCTTGCACCAGTCCATAGATGGATCATTGGAGCTTGCACACTTTGTTAGCACCTTTAGGATCGACAAAACCTTCTAGTTGCATCATATACAACTCTTCTTTGAGATATCCATTAAGGAATGCAATTTTGACATCCATTTGCCAGATTTCATAATCATAAAATATGGCAATTGCTAACATGATTCAGACGGACTTTAAGCATCGCTACGGGTAAGAAGGTCTCATCGTAGTCAACCCCTTGAACTTGTCGAAAACCTTTTGCGACAAGTGGAACTTTGTAGACAGTAACATTACCATCAGCGTCAATATTCCTCTTGAAGATCCATTTATTCTCTATGGCTTGCCGATCATCAGGAAAGTCCACCAAAGTCCATACTATGTTCTCATACATGGATCCTATCTCAGATTTCATGGCCTCAAGCCATTTGTCGTAATCTGGGCTCAACATAGCTTCTTCATATGTAGGTTCCCCATGGTCTAGTAACGTGACTTCCAGGACAGGATTACCGTACCACTATGGTGCGGAACGTGCTCTATGAGGTCCAGTAGTAACTTGATCTGAAGTTTCATGATCATCATCAGTAACTTCCTCTCCGATTGGTGTAGGCATCATGTGAACGGGTTTATCTGATGTGCTACTTTCAAAATTGAGATAAGGTATAATTGCCTCATCAAGTTCTACTTTCCTCCCACTCACTTCTTTCGAGAGAAACTCCTTCTCTAGAAAGGTTCCATTCTTGGCAACAAAGACCTTGCCTTCGGGTTTGTGGTAGAAGGTGTACCCGATTGTTTCCTTAGGGTATCCTGTGAAGACGCACTTCTCCGATTTGGGTTCGAGCTTATCAGGCTGAAGCCTTTTGACATAAGTGTCACAAACCCCAACTTTAAGAAACGACAGCTTGGGTTTCTTGCCAAACCACAGTTCATACGGTGTCGTTGTCGGTGTCAAAACCGGCGGATCTCAGGTAGGGGGTCCCGAACTATGCGTCTAAGGCTAATGGTAACAGGAGGCGGGGGACACAATGTTTACCCAGGTTTGGGCCCTCTCGATGGAGGTAATACCCTACTTCCTGCTTAATTGATCTTGATGACATGAGTATTACAAGAGTTAATCTACCACGAGATCGAAGAGGCTAAACCCTAGAAGCTAGCCTATGGTATGATTGTTGTTGTCCTACGGACTAAACCCTCCAGTTTATATAGACATCGGAGGGGGCTAGGGTTACACAGAGTCGGTTACAGAGAAAGGAGTCTTCATATATGAATCGCCAAGCTTGCCTTCCACGTAAAGGAGAGTCCCATCCGGACATGGGACGAAGTCTTCTATCTTGTATCTTCATAGCCCAACAGTCCGACTGTCCGAGGACCCCTTAATCCAGGACTCCCTCAGTAGCCCCTGAACCAGGCTTCAATGAAGATGAGTCCGGCGCGCAGTTTGTCTTCAACATTGCAAGGCGAGTTCCTTCTCCAAACACTTCAAAGTAGATCTTGAACGCAAGAATCGTGTCCAGCTCTGCAAAACAAATTCCGCATACCATCGTAGAGAGTATAATATTCCATGAGTCCAATCTGCTGACAATTTTTCATAGCATGACATCACGCCACTGTCCGGTTATTATTCGAACTGTTTATTAGCCTGTCGTTCCGTATTTCGAGGTGTGGTTTCACTGGCACGTCTTGTCGAAGCAGAGATCGTGTCCCCTTATCACGGGATTCTCATCAATACGGGCATGGGTAACCCAACCACGCCATCTGCACGGCGCTTAGGGAATAAGCGAGTTTGAGGGAAAGTGGGGAGGCACATGATTTTAGTGCCTTTATAAAGGGAGAAGGATTCCTTCTTTCACCCACGCCTCCTTCTTCCTCTGCCCATTCATTCTCAAGCTGCAATGCCCAAGCTTTCACCTTCTCCGCCAAAAAAGCATTCCGATCATGTCCGGATCCGGAGCGGGAGGCAAGTGGATGGCCTCCTCCGTCAAGAAGGAGGACATCAAGAAGCTCCGGGAGGCCGGATACTTGTCCAAAGACATCACGCATTGGCTTCCGGCCAAGGGGCAGATCGTCCCTACCCCGGAGTCCCAGGAGAGGGTAGTGTTTCTCTCCCACTTCATCCGCGGGATGGGATTCCCCCTCCACCTATTCGTCCGCGGACTAATGTTCTATTATGAGCTAGACTTCCATGATTTAGCCCCCAACTCCATCCTTAATGTCTCGGCATTTATTGTCGTGTGCAAGGCCTTTCTCCGCATCACACCTCACTTCGGCCTATGGCTGAAGACCTTCAACGTGAAGCCAAAGGTGGTGAGCGGTCAACAAGCAGAGTGCGGAGGGGCCATGGTGGGCAAGATGCCCAATGTCACCTGGCCCGAAGGCTCCTTTGTGAAGACCGTAAAGGGGTGGTAGTCGGGGTGGTTCAACATCACCTAGCCGCGCGGCGCCAACTGGGCGGCGACCCCCGAATTCCGATCTGGAGTACCCATGCGGCGCACTTCCTGGCAGGAGAAGGGCCTACCCTGGGGCTCAATGGAAGAACTGATCAGGCTCCAGACGTGTGTCGAAAACACGATGAGAAAGAAAATCAAGCTAGTCAACGTAGTCCAGGTTATGCTCTTCCGCCGGATTCTTCCGTGCCAGAGCCGGATTTGTAACTTGTGGGAGTTCGACCCGACCAAGCACCAGACGCTGCTGGAGCTCTTCGGCATGATGCACGAAGATGTCTGGAAGGTGCTTTTTAAGGCCATCGAGGTAGCACTGCCCACGACCGAAGGTCGTGGGCTCAACGCAAAACGCTGAGCTAATCCAGTAAGTTTCTATGTTTGCAAGGTATACCTTTTACTGGCATATCTGCAGGAGGTATCTAAGCCTCCATGCCAATTTTTCAGGCATGGGTAATGATAGCGGAGCAGATTAACTGTCCGGCTCCGCTACCTGAAGATCCAGAAACACCTCTTCTGACGAAGATGCTTTTTCCGGCACCCTATGATGCGCCAGAGAAGAAGACCAAGAAGACTGCCAAGGGGACCAGAGATGGTCTCCGATGCAATGGTGCTTCGGACGTGACGTCCGAAGACACCAAGTCGCACTCCTCCACCAAAGATGACGAGGAGGAGGAGGAGATCCCCCCCCCCCCCACTGGGGGAGAAAGAAGAGGAAGGCCTCCACACAAGGGGAGGCCGAGGCATCTAAGAAGGGAAAAAACTCCCTTCTAGACTATTCCACCGCAGCCACCAACAGCGGCGAGGAGTGGGAGCCCAGGGACAAGCCCCTGGCCAAATCGTAAGTATCCGGACACGGTAATATTTCCGTCCTTTTCCTTTTATCATTTTTAATGTGCTAGATCATGCACCTGCAGTCCGTCCAAGTCCAACATCGAGCTATCTCCTCTTCGGAGGGATCGCTGGAGCCGTGGTGATGAACAACGAGTCCCTTCCGACGGCCTCCTCTCCCAAGGCCGCGGACAACACTGAGGTGTTGTCTAAAAGGATTCTAGGCCAAGGTGAGGCCGTTCTTGTGACGCCGGAGGGTAAAACCCCGATTATCGAACACATGGGGGAAAGACCCCATGGACACCGATGATGGGGGCCGCATCCAGTTTGGCACCTAGCCGAATACAGCTCCGGAGACCCAAGTGGCTCCGGATTCAGGCAGGCAGCCTCTCCCGAACGAGGGGAGTGGGCCGATTCCACCAGTGACCTCTGTCCACCCAGAGGCACCGGATAGATTGCTGGAAGCGCTTCGAGGTGCTTCCATTGTCGAAGAACACCGTACTCTTATGAGTATGGTGATCGAGAAGATCCAGTCCGCCAAGAGCGGACTGGCCGAAGCCTGCACTAGCCTTGTAACAGGCTTTGAGGTAAGTAGTAAAATTGAAAGAATGTCACAATATAGATAGTAGCCCGTGATGCTCTATTTGGTGTTCAGAAAGAAAAGCCAAACAAAGGATCAAATAATATTCTCAGGAGTCTAACATAAGATGTCTATGTGAATAAGCAGGCGTCGCTGCTAGCTGCTGTTACTCATACTGCGGAGGTCTCCGGACTGAAGCAGAACCTGGAGCGAGCCAAGGGAGAGCTTAGCCTCGTGAAGAGGCAGCTGGCAAAAAGCCAAGGTATGAAGTACCCTGCATGTATATTTATGAAGGATGAATAGTTCATGCTGATTAAAGCATCATAAACTGTGTTAGGGGCCACAACCGAGGTGGTGGCCCTCAAGAAGGCATTAGCCGAGGCCGAGGACAAAGCGGCCAAGGAACGCGCCGCGTGCGATAAGCGGGAGGCCCGGGTCAGCGAGGTCCAGCAAGAGCTCCAGGATGCCGTCAAGAAGTACGAGTCCTTGGAGCGTGATTCTAAGATTCAAGTGTCCGAACTTGCCAAGGCCCTCCAGAGTAAACAAGACGCCCGAGCCGAAGCTCAGAGGGCCCTCCAGGTGGTCCAGGTGGCCAAGAAGATTGCGGTGGGTAAGGCTTTTATTATGCAAAGCAAGCATGTGAAGGAGACATTCTTTTTACTTACTCGAATTTGGATTTCTCCAGGAGCGTTGGCGGATCTTCCGTGTAGCATATCATATGCTGCAGAGTTCTACCGAGCCAAAGAAGGGAGCTCTATGGAGAAGCTATTCTGGTCCCAATACCTTGGACCAGAACATCCGATGCCCTTTAGCGACCAGATGTTGGTCGAGCTACACAAGGCGGCCGAACTGGCCATGAAGGACCTCATAGTCTGGCTATGGCCTTCCGAGCCCATGCCCAGTAGCTAGGACTCGTGAAGCAGCTTGTTAGCGCCTGCCCGCAGCTTGAAGTCATAAACTGGTCAGTTTGCATTGAAGGTGCGCGGATGGCCTTTGCCCGTGCTAAGATGTATTGGGCAAAGATGGATGCCACGAAGCTGATGACCGAGGGGCCGCCTGAGGGCAAGGAGCACCGCCGACCTGAACTATACTATGACAGTGTTCTGGAGGGATCCCGCCTTGAGGCAGAGCAACGTGCAAAGGATGTAATCTTTGAATGAATGCATTCATTTTATCTTGTCCTATAATATGAAACAAGTTCATTATGCAATATAATGCTTGTTTATTTAAAATGTTACCTCCTGTGCGGCCGTTTATAAAATCTGAGAGTTGGCCAGTCGTCGGCTTCTGCCCCCATGTAGCTAGTATAGGGGTGTTCGGGATAAATCTAAACACTCTTTATCCAAGTTTTTGGTCCTTTAAGGAGGTGTTTAGTGCAACGAACAAGGCAATCGGGCTATACAGCTTTATCACCCTCACTTAGCCATATGAGTTCTATAATTTTAAATTTTGCCATAGCCCCTAGTATTCGGAAGGCCGAAGTTGGGGCGCTATACATGCCTAATCGGGCAAAAACCGATTCCTCGCATAAAGCGGAAAAAATCTCTAGCGATTTGAAACCTCTCGAACAGCGACCAGCTCTCGCCGCACCATGACAGTCAGTTTTTGTCTTTCTCTACTGAGATGCTCATCTGGAAGAACCAGGACACAATCGCAGTAGTTCTCCCTTTACTACCCTAGCCGATATAGCGGAACGTAAGGTAGCAAGCACAGGAGCCGGGCAACCCAACTATTAACCCAAGACATGATTCGGAGCCGATGCATATAATGCTATAAGTTCGGGGTACCGAACTGTACTATAAAAGTGTTCGGACTTTCTTGCCGTGTTATGGGGTACACTGAAGCCCCAGGCGAATTAGGTCGTACCAGAATGTACGGGTGCAATTGATAATAAATAAACAGGCAAGGGAAAAATTAAATAAATAAGCTGACACTGCAAATTATTTTCCATTGTAATTTAAGCAATACGCAAAGTCATATGCATACAAGTGGTGCGATAAGAAAATAAGGCTATTTGGCATGCCATGACCAAGAGCGGGCTGCGTGCGGGTATGTAAAACATGTATAACGATCATTAGCAGAGACCACCTAGGGATTCCCTTGTATTTCAAAGCCCTTTGCCTTCTTGGTGTATCCGTCCCATGATGGATCCGATGATTAGGTTATGAGAAAAGCTTCAAGAAGAGAAAAACCTAAAAGGAAGAGAGTAAGTGAAGGTATGTGGATCCAGGGGCGGTCAAGCCGCGTTGTGGACCGCTATATAACTATGCCTCCGTCTATGCCCATGGTATTTTAAGTGCGTAATTATGTACGCGCGGCACAAATTTCACCGCTTGATTGGGACTAGGACGGAGGCTGAATTGCTAGGTGAGCTCTGGACGAGCCGGACTGTTCTACTGTAGAGTAGTTCGGACTCGCTTGATAGTGTCCGGGGGCTTTATTGCCGAATTGAGGGTCTGCCTGAGAAGGCTTCTCTGTACTTCTGCTCCAAGGGCCGCGGTGTGCTCCTCAGTACGGAGGGAGCGCTCCGTATTTCCATTGGTTGTTATAACGCCGCGAGGTCCCGGCATCTTGAGCTTGAGGTAGGCATAGTGTGGCACCACATTGAATCGAGCAAATCCGGTTCGTCCGAGCAGTGCATGATAACCACTACGGAAGGGGATGATGTCAAAGATTAACTCTTCGCTTCGGATATTATCCGGGGATCCAAAGACCACTTCTAGTGTGATTGAGCCCGTACAACAGGCCTCTACACCTAGTATGACACCTTTAAAGGTCGTTTTGGTGGGTTTGATCCTTGAAGGATGGATACCCATTTTGTGCATTATATCCTGATAGAGCAGGTTCAGGCTGCTGCCACCGTCCATGAGGACTCGTGTGAGGTGGAATCCATCGATAATGGGGTCAAGTACTAGAGCGGCTGAACTGCCATGACGGATATTGGTCGGATGGTCCCTGCGATCAAAGGTGAGCGGACAGGAGGACCATTGGTTGAACTTTGGGGCGACTGGCCATCGCATAGACGTCCCTTAGTGCGTGCTTCCGCTCCCTTTTGGGGATATGGGTGGCGTATATCATGTTCATGAGTTTGACTTGGGGAGGAAATTTCTTCTGTCCCCCTGTGTTCGGTGGCCGGGGTTCCTTGTCGTCATCGCTTTGCGACCCCTTTTCCTTGTTTTCGGCATTTAACTTGCCGGCCTGTTTGAAGACCCAACATTCTCTGTTGGTATGATTGGCTGGCTTATCGGGGGTGCTGTGGATTTGACATGGACGATCGAGTATGCGGTCCAAACTGGACGGGCCCAGATTATTTCACTTAAATGGCTTTTTCCGTTGACCGGACTTGGAGCCACTGAATCCGGCATTGATGGTCGTGTCTTTGATGTTATCGCCATTACTTCAATGATTCTGTCTGTTGCGTCGGGGCTTACCGTTGCTATCTTTGGCTTTGGAGGTGCCAGGTTTACTTGAGGTGCTATTGCTACGGGCTAGCCAGCTATCCTCGCCCATGCAAAAGCGGGTCATGAGTGTTGTAAGGGATGCCATGGACTTCAGCTTCTCTTGGCCGAGGTGTCGGGCGAGCCACTCGTCACGGATGTTATGCTTAAAGGCCACTAGGGCTTCGGCATCCGGACAGTCGATGATCTGGTTCTTTTTAGTTAAGAACCGAGTTCAGAATTTCCTGGCTGGCTCTCCGGGTTGTTGGATTATATGACTTAAGCCATCGGCATCCAGAGGTCGGACAAAAGTGCCCTGGAAGTTGTCAAGGAATGCATCTTCCAGGTTCTCCCAACTGCCAATGGAGTTTTCGGGCAGACTATTCAACCAGTGTCGAGGTGGTCCCTTGAGTTTTAGCGGGAGATACTTGATGGCATGAAGATCATCACCGCGGGCCATGTGTATATGGAGAAGGAAGTCCTCGATCCATACCACGGGATCTGTTGTCCCATCATATGATTCAATGTTCATAGGTTTAAACCCTTCTGGGAATTCATGTTCCATTACTTCATCAGTGAAGCATAGGGGGTGTGCGGCGCCTCTGTGTCGGGTGATGTTGGGACGCAGCTCGGAAGGAGCCGGTATGCGGTAGTCGGCCCGGACAGGTGTGTATTTGTCATATCCGGCATGGTGGCCGTAGTTGCGCATTGGGGCGCACCCTCGCGATCCGTAGATCGATTTGGTTTGTCCTGCTCTGTTCTCTAAGTGGTACCGCAGGTCATGTGTGTATCCCTGAGCTGTTGTGTTTCTGTTTGTTCGGCGAGGTAGTGTGGGCTGATGTTCGGGTTGAGTGACCGCTTTATCTCGGCCCCACGGAGGTCGGTCAACCGCATTATGCGCAGGTAGTATGGGCTCCCGCGCCTCATCGTCGAACTGAGGTAGCAATTTGTGCTTCGGGTAACTTTTGACTGGGCGTTCGAGTCCATATTCATCGGCTGCCAGGACCTCAGTCCATCTATCAATGAGGAGATCTTGATCAGCTTGAAGCTGCTGCTTCTTCTTCTTCAGGCTCTTTGCAGTGGCTATTAGCCGGCGCTTAAAACGCTCCTGCTCGACGGGATCCTCTGACACGATAAATTCTTCATCGCCGAGGCTCACCTCGTCCTCGGAGAGAGGCATGTAATTGCTGTCCTCCGAGTCGTCATTCACGGCCTGTTCATTAGGGCTGGCTCGCCCGTCTTCTCGTTCGGCCTATTCGAAACTTGGCTCGGCGGGGTCTTCATTGTCTTTGGCATCGTCTGGAGTGCTATTCTCTCTTGTGCCAGTATCGCTATTTTTCCATGGCGTGGTTTAGAGCGGCGCCGCTGATGTCGCCGCTTCGGCTACTTCTCAGGAGGGTTATCCTCGACTGGATCCTTTTTGTTATCAACATTGTCTTCTTTGGGTGTGTCCACCATGTATATATCGTATGAGGAGGTGCCTGTCCAGCGCCCTGTGGGTGGTGGTTCCTGTTCTTCTCAGGCATCGTCGTCCATACCGTCGATGTCTACGGAGTCGAAATCGAGCATGTCGGTTAAATCGTCGACAGTGGCTATCAAGTGGGTGGTGGGTGGGCAACGAAATTCTTCGTCGTCCGCTTCCCACTCAAGCCGGACATAGTTAGGCCAAGAGTCTCCTGACAAGGAGAGGGACCTTAATGAGTTTAAAACATCGCCCAAGGGTGAGTGTTGGAAGATGTCTATGGAGCTGAACTCTAAAATCGGCGCCCAGTCAGGTTCGACGGGTGCGGATACACGCGATTTGGAGTCTGTGGCCGGAGATGAGTCCGAGGCTCCGATGACACTGGCCTCGTTGAAGGTCGGATCTGTGTTCAAGCCTAGTGCTGCTGAGTTTGCGGCCTCCATGGCGAGGTTGAGCTTCCCGTCCTCGGATGACGCGCTCTGCTCTGGATCTAGGGCCGGAGCGGTTACAGGTACTATCTCCTTAGCACAGTCCGATGACAGATCTAGGTCATGTTCATCGTGGCTGTAGGGTGCATCTGACAGGGGCTCGAATCCGTCGAAGATCAAGTCTCCATGGATGTCGGTGGTGTAGTTCAAGCTTCCAAACCTGATCCGATGGCCAGGGGTTTAGTTGTCGATCTTCTCCAGATGGCCACGTGAGTTAGCCCGCAGTGTGAAGCCGCCGAATACGAAGATCTGTCCGGGGGGGAATCTCAGCCTGGACTATGTCATTGTGGATGATTGAAGGAGCCATCAAGCCTTATGGTGACGACACAGTGGAACTCTCAATGAAAGCACCAATGTCGGTGTCAAAACAGGCGGATCTCGGGTAGGGGGTCCCGAACTGTGCGTCTAAGGCTAATGGTAACGGGAGGCGGGGGACACAATGTTTACTTAGGTTCGGGACCTCTCGATGGAGGTAATACCCTACTTCCTGCTTGATTGATCTTGATGATATGAGTATTACAAGAGTTGATCTACCACGAGATCAAAGAGGCTAAACCCTAGAAGCTAGCCTATGGTATGATTTTTGTTGTCCTACAGACAAAACCCTCCAGTTTATATAGACACCGGAGGGGGTAGGGTTACACAGAGTTGGTTACAGAGAAAGGAATCCTCATATCCGAATCACCAAGCTTGCTTCCACATAAAGGAGAGTCCCATCCGGACACGGGATGAAGTCTTCTATCTTGTATCTTCATAGCCCAACAGTCTGGCATATGTATATAGTCCGGCTGTCCGAGGACCCCTTAATCCAGAACTCCCTCAGTTGTCTCAACGGATTTAGATGGTGCCCTATTTAACCTGAATGCAGTTATCTCTAATGCATAACCCCAAAACGATAGTGGTAAATCGATAAGAGACAACATAGATCACACCATATCTAATAAAGTACGGTTATGACGGTCAGACACACCATTATGCTGTGGTGTTCCAGGTGGTGTGAGCTATGAAACTATTTCACATTGTTTTAAATGAAGGCCAAACTCGTAACTCAAATATTCGCCTCCTCGATCAAATCATAGAAATTTTATTTTCTTGTTACGATAATTCTCCACTTCACTCTAAAATTCTTTGAAATTTTCAAATGTTTCAGACTTGTGTTTCATTAAGTAGATATACCCATATCTGCTTAATGTTTGCTTGAACTACGTCGGTATTTCCCCAAAGAGGAAGGGATGATGCATCACAACAACGGTAGGTATTTCCCTAAGTGATGAGATCAAGGTTATCGAACCAGTAGGAGAACCACGCAACACCACGTAAACAACTCCTACACACAAAGAACAAATACTTGCAACCCAACATAAGAGAGGGGTTGTCAATCCCCTCACAGGTAAAAAGATAGATCAAATTGTAGTACATTGGATAAATAGATCTAGCGGGAACGCGAGATAAAATAAATAACTAAAAATTGCAGCAAGGTATTTTGTATTTTTCGATTAACAGATCTGAAAATAAAAGCAAATAAAAACAGATCTCGAAGGCAAATATGATAAAGAAGAGACCCGGGGCCGTAGGTTTCACTAGTGGCTTCTCTCGAGAAAAATAGCATATGGTTGGTAAACTAATTACTGTTGCGCAATTTATAGAACTTCAAATAATCCTGACGACATCCAGGAAATGATCATTATATAGGCATCACGTCCAAGATTAGTAGACTGACTCCTGCGTGCATCTACTACTATTACTCCACACATCAACCGCTATCCAACATGTATCTAGTGTAGTAAGTTCATGGAGAAATGGAGTAATACAATAAGAACGATGACATGATGTAGACAAGATCTATTTATGTAGAAATAGACCCCATCTTGTTATCCTTAGTAGCAGCGATACATATGTGTCGGTTCCCCTTCTGTCATTGGGATCAAGCACCGTAAGATCGAACCCATCACAAAGCACCTCTTCCCATGGCAAGAAAAATCGATCTAGTTGGCCTAACTAAACCAAAGATTCGAAGAAGAAATATGAGGCTATAAGTAATCATGCATATAAGAGATCACAAGACTCAAATAACTTTAATGGATAAAAACATAGATCTGATCATAAACAAAAAGATCATCGGACCCCCAACAAACACACTGCAAAAAGAGTTACATCAAATAGGTCTCCAAGAGACCATTGTATTGAGAATCAAGAGAGAGAGAGAGAGAGAGGAAGCCATCTAGCTACTAACTACGGACCCAGAGGTCTACAACGAGCTACTCACACATCATCGGAGAAGCACCAATGAGGATGATCAAACCCTCTGTGATGGTGTTCAGATTGGATCTGGTGGTTCTAGAACTTGTGGCAACTGGAATTGATTTTCGTCGAATCCCCTAGGGGTTCTGGAATATTGGGGTATTTGTATAGCAAAGAGGCGGTGCGGGAGGTCACCGAGGTGGGCACAACCCACCAGGGCGCGCCTGGAGCTCCAGGCGTGCCCAGGTGTCTTGTGCTCACCTCGGGCCCCCTCTTCGGTACTTCTTTGGCCCACTGGATGTCTTTTGGTCCAAAAACGTTCCACAAAAAGTTTAGTTTGGACTCCGTTTGATATTGATTTCCTGCGATGTAAAAAACAAGAAGAAGCAACTGGCACTTGGCACTATGTCAATAGGTTAGTCCCAAAAATTAATATAAAGTTGCTATAAAATAATTGTAGAAGATCCAAGAATGATAATATAACAGCATGGACCAATCAAAAATTATAGATATGTTGGAGATGTATCAGCATCCCCAAGCTTAATTCCTGCTCGTCCTCGAGTAGGTAAATGACAAAAACAGAATTTTTGATCTGGAATGCTACCTAACATGTTCATCACATATTCTTTTCTTTGTAGCATGGACATTTGGACTTTTATATGGTTCGAAGCAATAGTCTAGTTTTGACATGAAGACTTTAATACTCAAGGATATCAACAAGCAACCATGTCTTTCAAAATATCAACACTAAAGCAAGTTATGCCTAGCCCATTATGCTCAATCATTGATCCACTCATGAAACACACTCGCATATTAGCTACAGCTAATGCTCAAGTACGATCATAGTGCCCCTTAGTTGGTGCTTTGTAAGAGAAGATGGAGACTCAAGCAAAATAAAAATTGCATAAATTAAATAAAAAGGCCCCTCGCAGAGGGAAGTAGGAATTTGTAGAGGTGCCTGAGCTCAAAGCAAAAAGATAGAGATAAAACATTTTCGGTGGCATGCTTTTCCTATCAACGAAAATGATCGAGCAGTTCCCAATACTTCCCATGCTAGATATATCATAGGCGGTTCCCAAACAAAAAATAATGTTTATTCCTTTTTCCACCATACTTTCACTTTCCATGACTAACCGTATCCATAGGTGCCTTCCATACCAACACATTCCAAGGAATTTAGTATTTGACAACATAAAGTAAATTCAATTTTCATTTCGGGACTGGGCATCCCTAATATCTTTGTCGTACTCTCGTGCAATAACAAGTGAATAAACACTCATCTTGAGAATAACATATCTAGCATGGAAATATATCAGCCACACCCTACCGTTTCATGAGAGGTACGAGCATACAAAAGAGAAAATTATTTTGAAACTTAGAGATGGCACATACAAAATTGCTTAGAACGTCACAGAAATACCTCATATAGGTAGGTATAGTGGACTCAAGTGGGAAAACTGGTTTAAAGGATTTTGGATCCATGGGTAGTGATCATACTTAGTGCAAATGAAGGTTAGCAAAAGATTGGGAAGCATCCAAGCAAGAAACAAAAAATCTCATAAGCGAGCATTAAGCATAACTAACACCGAATAATGCACCACAAGTAGGATGTAATTTCATTGCATAACTATTGACTTTGTTGCTTGCATAGGGAATCACAAACCTTAACATCAATATTCTTACTAAAGCATAATTACTCATCAACATGACTCACATATCAGTATCATCATATTTCAAAACTATTGCAAAGAATCAAGTTTATTTTGTCCAATGATCTTCATGAAAGTTTTTATTATATCCCTCTTGGATATCTATCACTTTGGGACTAATTTCATATGTTGATCTTGATAGCTCAAACAAATTTAAGTGAAGAAGATGACCATGAAAATTTTTCTTCTCTCAAAATAATTTAAGTGAAGAAAGAGAGAATTTCTTAAAAGTTTTACTAACTCTCAAATAAATCTAAGTGAAGCATGAGAGCATTTCTCCAAAAATACTAAAGCACACCATGCTAAAAAAAGACATAAGTGAAGCGCTAGAGCAATTCCATAGCTCATAAAGATTTAAGTGAAGCATAGAGAGCAATTCTAACAAGTCATAGCATTATTTTGGATCACTCAACTAGGTGTGTCCAGCAAGGATAGATGACTTAAAACACAAGGCAAAACAAGCAAAGACTCATATCATACAAGACGCTCCAAGAAAAACTCATAATATGTGACGAATAAAAATATAGCTCCAAGTAAAATACCGATGGTTGTTAGAAGAAAGAGGGAATGCCACTTGGGGGCATCCCCAACCTTAGTTGCTTGATACTTCTTGAATATTATCTTGGGGTGCCTCGGGCATCCCCAAGCTTAGCCTTTTGCTAATCCTTATTCCTTCATCGATCGCGATCTCACCCAAAACTTGAAAACTTCAATCACACAAAACTCAACAAAACCTTTGTGAGATCCGTTAGTATAAGAAAGCAAATCACTACTCTAAGTATTGTTGCAAACCCATTCATATTTTTTTCTTGAATTATATAAACTGTATTCCAACTTTTCTATAGCAAAAACTCTTCAAAGGAAACCATAGAATCATCAGAACAAGCACACAACGCAAAGAAAACAGAATCTGTCAAAAACAGAACAATCTGTAGTAATCATGGAACTTCTTATACTTCTGTAACTCCAAAAATTCTGAAAAATTAGGATAACGTGGGAAATTTGTATATTAATATTCTGCAAAAAGAATCAAATCAAAAGCACTCTTCTGTTAAAAATGGGAAATTTTTTTCTGAGCGCAAAAGTTTCTGTTTTTCAGCAAGATCAAATCAACTATCACCCAAATCATCCCAAAGGCTCTGCTTGGCACAAACACTAATTTAAAGGAAAAAAACACATCTGAATAGAGGCATAATTGGGTATTTTATTGAAAACAGCAAGAAAACCAAAAATAAAAAAGATACAAGTCGGGTTGCCTCCCAACGAGCGCTATCGTTTTCCCCTAGCTAGGCATAATGCGAAGGATCTAAGTATTGTCATTTGTGTTTTTGTTTTCCTTGGAGGTTTTTCTGTTAGGGGGTTTTGCAAAGACAACATAAAACACCACATCCATGGAGACTTTAGCACTATCAAGTTGCTTATCATTGTATCCCCTTTGATTTCCGTTAACAATCCAAGAATAGTATTTATTAACATCATTGAAAACTTATTGGATTATATCTAAAACAGGGACTTGCTTTTTAAGATTCTCACCAAAGATTTTATTATTCCCAAGAAAATGTCTTAAAGCATTTTCACTATTATAAAGAATTTCAACAATCACAGGGTTTTCACGATTCATACCTTAGAAACCAAAGATTTCCCTAGCTTCCCATATTATGTAGTCAAATTCATTCATGGGAACAAGAGTGGCTAACTTTTCAGCTTAAGGATTCTTTATAATAGGTAACTCATAGAACAATCTTTGTAGTATGATGGGTATGAATAAATTTGTTTTCAAGTTTCAGAACTAGTGTCGAAATAGCTTCTGGATAAGATTTTGTTCTCTTTAGTATAGGAGCATCATCAAGAGTTAAATTTCCGACACAATTGAAAAATTCTTGGATATGTTCTTTTCGCATAACATTCTCGTGCCCCAAAACAAAAGTTTTAGCATCTAGATTGCCGGATCGTTCCATTTTAGGAGTTAGGCTATCATCTGTTTCAACCATACCAAAGTCACTCATGGTAACAAATTCAAGAAAATAAGAGATCAAACAAAAAATGACGAACGAAAAAGAGGGAGAATAAAACGGAAAATTTTTGTGAAGTGTGGGAGAGGAAAACGAGAGGAAAATAATGTAAATTGCAAGGAGATGAGCTTTGTGATTAGGAACCTGGTAGATGTTGATGATGTCCCTCCGGCAGCGGCGCCAGAAATTCCTTTTGATGATTGCTTGAACTACGTCGGTATTTCCGCAAAGAGGAAGGGATGATGCAGCACAACAATGGTCGCTATTTCCCTCAGTGATGAGACCAAGGTTATTGAATCAGTATGAAAACCACACAATACCATGTAAACAGCTCCGACACAGAAAGAACAAATACTTGCAACCCGACGTAAGAGAGGGGTTGTCAATCCCTCACGGGTAAAAAGATAGATAAAATTATAGTAGATTTGATAAATAGATCTCACGGGAATGTGAGATAAAATAAATAAATAAAAATTGCAGCAAGGTATTTTTGTATTTTTTGATTAATAGATCAAAAAACAAAAGCAAATAAAAACAGATCTCGAAGGCAAATATGATAAAGAAGAGACCCGGGGGTCGTAGGTCTCACTAGTGGCTTCTCTCGAGAAAAATAGCATACGGTGGGTAAACAAATTACTATTGGGCAATTGATAGGACTTCAAATAATCATGACGATATCCAGGCAATGACCATTATATAGGCATCACATCCAAGATTAGTAGACCGACTCCTACCTGCATCTACTACTATTACTCCACACATCAACCGCTATCCATCATGCATCTAGTGTATTAAGTTTATGGAGAAACGGAATAATGCAATAAGAACGATGACATGATGTAGACAAGATCTATTTATGTAGAACTAGACCCCATCTTGTTATCCTTAATAGCAACGATACATACGTGTCGGTTCCCCTTCTGTCACTGGGATCAAGCACCGTAAGATCGAACCCATCACAAAGCACCTCTTCCCATGGCAAGAAAGTTCGATCTAGTTGGCCTAACTAAACCAAAGATTCAAAGAATAAATATGAGACTATAAGTAATCATGTATATAAGAGATCAAAATACTCAAATAACTTTCATGGATAAAAACATCGATCTGATCATAAACTCAAATTTCATCGAATCCGAACAAACACACCGCAAAAAAGAGTTAGTCTCCAAGAGACCATTGTATTGAGAATCAAGGGAGAGAGGAAGCCATCTAGCTACTAGTAGCTACGGACCTGTAGGTCTACATTGAACTACTCACGCATCATCGGAGAGGCACCAATGAGAATGATGAACCCCTCTGTGATGGTGTTTAGATTGGATCAAGTGGTTCTGGAACTTGCGGCGGCTGGAATTGATTTTTATCGACTCCCTAGGGTTTCTAGAATATTGGGGTATTTATAGAGCAAAGAGGTGGTGCGGGAGGTCATCGACGTGGGCAGAACCCATCAGGGCACGCCTAGGCCTCTAGGCGCGAACAGGTGTCTAATGCTCACCTTGGGCCCCCTCTTCGATACTTCTTTGGCCCACTGGATGTCTTTTGGTCCAAAAAAATCACCAAAAAGTTTTGCTGCGTTTGGACTCCGTTTGATATTGATTTCCTGCGATGTAAAAAACAAGTAGAAAACAGCAACTGGCACTTGACACTATGTCAACAGGTTAGTCCCAAAAAATGATATAAAGTTGCTATAAAATGATTGTAAAACATCCAAGAAAGATAATATAACAGCATGGAACAATCAAAAATTATAGATACATTGGAGACGTATCGCTGCTCAAATCATCTGTGAAGGTCAGAAAATAGCGATACCCGCCGCGTGCCTCAACACTCATCGGACCTCATACATATGTATGTATTATTTCCAATAAGTCATTGGCTTACTCCATTGTTTCGAAGAACAAAGTTTTAGTCATCTTGCCCATGAGGCATGGTTCACAAGTATCGAATGATTCATAATCGTGATTCCAAAAGTCCATCTGCATGGTGTTTCTTCATGCGCTTTACACCAATATGACCTAAATGGCAGTGCCACAAGTATTGTTGCACTATCATTATCAACTTTTCATCGTTGGGCATCAATATTATGAATATGTGTAGCACTACGATCGAGATTCAATAAACCATTCACATTGGGTATATGACCATATAAGGTTTTATTCATGTAAACAGAACAACAATTATTCTCTTACTTAAATGAATAACCGTATTGCAATAAACATGATCTAATCATATTCATGCTCAACACAAGCACCAAATAACATTTATTTAGGCTCAACACTAATATTGAAGGTAGAGGGAGTGTGCGATGGTGATCCTATCAACCTTGGAATCACTTCCAACAAACATCGTCCCCTCGCCCTTAACTAGTCTATGTTTATTCTGCAACTCCTGTTTCGAGTTACTAATCTTAGCAACTGAACCGGTATCAAATACCACAGGCTACTACGAACACTAGTAAGGTACACATCAATAACATGTATGTCAAATATACCTTTGTTCACTTTGCCATCCTTCTTATCCACCAAGTATTTGGGGCAGTTTTGCTTCCAGTGACCATTTCCTTTGCAGTAGAGGCACTCAGCTTCAGGCTTGGGTCCAGCTTTAGGCTTCTTCATGGGAGCAACAACTTGCTTGCCATTCTTCTTGAAGTTCCCTTTCTTTCCCTTGCCCATTTTCTTGAAACTAGTGGTCTTGTTAATCATCAACAATTGATGCTCTTTCTTGATTTCTACCTTCGCTGATTTCAGCATCGCGAAGAGCTCGAGAATCATTTTCGTCATCCCTTGCATATTATAGTTCATCACCAAGTTCTAGTAGCTTGGTGATAGTGACTAGAGAACTTTGTCAATCACTATCTTATCTGGAAGATTAACTCCCACTTGATTCAAGTGATTGTAGTATCTAGACATTCTGAGCACATGCTCACTGGCTGAGCTATTCTCCTCCATCTTGTAGGCAAAGTACTTGTCAGAGGTCTCATACCTCTCGACACGAGCATGAGTCTGAAATACGGATTTCAGCTCTTGGAACATCTCATATGCTCCATGGCGTTCAAAACATTTTTGAAGTCCCTGTTCTAAGCCGTAAAGCATGGTGCACTAAACTATTAAGTATTCATCATATCGAGCTAGCCAAACGTTCATAACGTCTGCATTTGCTCCTGCAATAGGTCTGTCACCTAGCGGTGCATCAAGGACATAATTATTTTATGCAGCAATGAGGATAATCCTCAGATCACAGACCCAGTCCGCATCATTGCTATTATCATCTTTCAACTTATTTTTTTCTCTAGGAACATATAAAAAATAAATAGGGAGCTACATCGCGAGCTATTGATCTACAACATAATTTGCAAATAATATGAGGACTAAGTTCATGATAAATTAAGTTTAATTAATCAAATTACTTAAGAACTCCCACTTAAATAGACATCCCTCAAGTCATCTAAGTAATACGTGATCCAAATCAACTAACCCGTGTCCGATCATCACGTGAGATGTGGTAGTCATCAATGGTGAACATCTATGTTGATCATATCTACTATATGATTCACGTTCGACCTTTCGGTCTCTAGTGTTCCGAGGACATGTCTGTACATGCTAGGCTTGTCAAGTTTAAACCGAGTATTCCGCATGTGCAAAACTGTCTTGCACCCGCTGTATGTGAACGTAGAGTCTATCACACCCGATCATCACGTGGTGTCTCAACACGACGAACTGTCGCAACGGTGCATACTCAGCAAGAACACTTATACCTGGAAATTTAGTGAAGGGATCATCTTATTGTGCTACCGCCGTACTAAGCAAAATAAGATGCATAAAAGATAAACATCACATGCAATCAAAATATGTGACATGATATGGCCATCATCATCTTGTTCTTTTGATCTCCATCTTCAAAGCATCGTCATGATCTCCATCATCACCAGCTCGACACCTTGATTTCCATCGTTGCGTTGTGGTCGTCTCACCAACTATTGCTTCTACAACTATCGCTAACACATAGTGATAAAGTAAAGCAATTACATGGCGTTTGCATTTCATACAATAAAGAGACAACCATAAGGCTCCTGTCGGTTGCCAAATACTTTTACAAAACATGATCATCTCATACAATAACGTATATCACATCATTTCTTGACCATATCACATCACAACATGCCCTGCAAAAACAAGTTAGACGTCCTCTACTTTGTTGTTGCAAGTTTTACATGGCTGCTACGGGCTTCTATCAAGAACCGTTCTTACCTACACATAAAACCACAACGGTGTTTCGTCAAGTTTGCTGTTTTAACCTTCTTCAAGGACTGGCCACAGTCAAATTTGATTCAACTAAAGTAGGTGAAACAGACACCCGCCAGCCACCTTTATGCAAACTAGTTGCATGTCTGTCGGTGGAACCGGTCTCATGTACGTGGACATGTAAGGTTGGTCCGGGCCGCTTCATCCCACAATACCGCCGAATCAAAATAAGACGTTGGTGGAAAGCACTATGACTATCACCGCCCACAACTCTTTGTGTTCTACTCGTGCATATCATCTACGCATAGACCTGGCTCTGAAGCCACTATTGGGAATCGTTGCATGGAAAAAAAACTTTTCTACGCACACGCAATGATCAATCCATGGAGATGCATAGCAACGAGGGGGAGAGTGTATCTACGTACCCTTGTAGACCGTAAGCAGAAGCATTTCACAATGCGGTTGATGTAATCGAACTTTCTTCGGCGATCCACCGATCGAGTACCAAACGTATGGCACCTCCGAGTTCTGCACACGTTCAGCTCGGTGATGTCCCTCTCCTTCTTGATCCAGCAATACGTCGAGGTAGCATATGAGTTCCGTCAGCATGACGGCGTGGTGACGGTGATGGTGAAGTGATCTCCGCAGGGTTTCGCCTAAGCACTACAAAAATATGACCGGGGGAGTAAACGGTGGAGGGGGGGCGCACACGGCTAGGTAATTGCCTAGTGTGTCCTAAGGGTGCCCCCCCATATATATATAGGTGGGAGGGGGAGGGGAGAGGCTAGGAGGCGCCCCAAGTAGGACCGAATCCTACTTGGGCTCCTCCCAAGCCGCGCCCCCTGCCATATATATCGGAGGGGGAAGGAAAGAGGGGGACGGGGAAGGAAGGGGAAATCCTATTCCCTTTCATTCCTTTCCTCCTTTCCCTTTCCTTCTCCACCTTGTCCGACCAATATGGGGGGCACACCAGCCCCTTGTGGCTGGTGCGTTTCCCCTCTTGGCCCATAAGGCCCATCTTTTGCCGGGGGTGCCCGAAACCCCTTCTGATGACCCAATATGTACCCGGTACCCTCCGGAACACTTCTGGTGTCCGGATACCATTGTCCTATATAGAAATATTTACCTCTCAACCATTTAAAGACTACTCATCATGTTCGTGATCTCACTCGGGACTCCAAACAACATTCGGTCACCAAATCACATAACTCATATAATACTATATCATCATCGAACGTTAAGCGTGCGGACCCTACGGTTCGAGAACTATGTAGACATGACCGAGACACCTCTCTGGTCAATAACCAATAGTGGAGCCTGGATGCTCATTTTTGCTCCTACATATTCTACGAAGATCTTTATCAGTCGAACTATTCTGACAACATGCGTAATTCCCTTTGTCCATCGGTATGTTACTTGCCCGAGATTCGATCGTCGGTATCTTCATACCTAGTTCAATCTCGTTACCGGCAAGTCTCTTTACTTGTTCCATAATACATCTTCCATGACTAACTCCTTAGTCGTTTCCTTGCAAGCTTATGATGTGTATTACCGAGAGGGCCCAGAGATACCTCTCCGATACTTGGAGTGACAAATCCTAATCTCGATCTATGCCAACTCAACAGACACCTTCAGAGATACCTATAAATAATCTTTATAATCACCCAGTTATGTTGTGAAGTTTAGCACACAAGGCATTCCTCCGGTATCCGAGAGTTGCATAATCTCATAGTCGAACGAATATGTATTTGACATGAAGAAAGCAATAGCAATAAAACTGAACAATCATTATGCTAAGCTAACGGATGGGTCTTGTCCATCACATCATTCTCCTAATGATGTGATCCCATTATCAAATGAAAACTCATGTCCATGGTTAGGAAACCTTAACCAACTTTGAGCAGCGAGCTAGTCTAGTAGAGGCTCACTAGGGACACTATGTTTGTTTATGTATTCACACATGTATTAAGGTTTCCGATCAATACAATTCTAACATGAATAATAAACCTTTATCATGAATAAGGAAATATAAAATAACAACTTTATTATTGCCTCTAGGGCATATTCCCTTCACGGCACTGCAGGTCAACTATGCAAGTGATTGGCTATTCATGTACTCTAAAATTTTACAAAGTAAATTTCATACATTTGAAGATTAAAATGTGGATGACTTCTAGTATTATATTACTATTACGTTATAAAACTTCTATTTGTGGTCAAAGTACTATGAGTTTTTGCTCTATATTTGGTGTTAAAACTCTATAGAAACCATATAGATTTGTGGTGTGGATACAAATATCTTATTTGGGCAAATCTAGTAGAATCCTCGATTCCATGGCTCGATACTACGACTCGACTCTATCTGATGAAAATCGATCCAACTCCAAATCTCTACTCTGACTACCTTGCTTGTACTAGCTTCGTTTGTGCATGTTTCTTGTGTGCAAGATAGTCAAGTTAATTTTACTCATCTCACATAGAATACACTGTCAGTGACTCTTAGTGTTGGTGACCACCTGAAGCAGGATGGGTCACTATCAACACCGACGGGGTTCTGAGTGTTGAGAACATGAAAGGAGGGGCAGGAGGTGTGGCTTGCTCAGGTGTTACCGATCTTTTTACCGCAGAACTTCTCGCTCTCTGGGAAGGAATGATCTTTGCTCAACTTTGTGGCTTCTCACATGTGATCATAGAGATTGACTTCTTGGAGCTAGTCAATTTACGGAAATTGTTGTAACAATTCACGTTCAATAGCGGTGCCTATCTTGAAGAAATTAGAGGAGATCAAAGCTAGTTTTGATTTTCTCACGTGTCGTGGTATTTCCTCGACATATGGCAACGGGTGGCTAATCATGTAGGGGGTCACTAGAACGTCGTCGGGCTCTAGAAGCGGGAGTAGGCAAGACCTCAAATAACGCCGGGTCTTACCCAGGTTCGGAGCTCTCCGAGGAGATAACACCCCTAGTCCTGCTCTACGGGGTCTCCGCATCACTATGATCAACTGCGGGCTACAATGTTGCTCCTTGAGCTGTTCGGGCTAGAGGAGGAAGAAGGCAAGCTAGCTCTACTTCTCCCTATCTATGTGGGTGGTGTGATGAACTAACGGCCCTTTTCATGGGTGACCCTGGGGGGTTTATATAGGCCTACCCCCTAGGGTACAATGGTAATCTGGTTGGTCATGGGACCGGGCCGTCAGTGTCTCTGGTCTCTGGCTTCTTCACTGATAGCTGGGGTGTGCCGCCTGGTGGGCCCTACCGGCTTCCGTGATCTCGCCTGACAGGTAGGGCCCGCCGCCTGTGGGCTAGGGGGACTAGGCCACACTGTAGCCTTCCCCCTGCTAACGGTAGCTTGGTCGGTGGCGCATGGCTACAGTGCCGCCGCCTGGCGGTCAATCATTGTCCACACCCCGTCACTTCTGGTTAATGATGCATAGACTCCAAGAGGAGGGACGGCCGCCTGCTAGGAGGCGGCCTCCCCTTGGGGTCGTCTACTTTGGGCTCATCGTCTTCTGGTGATACACGGTAGGTGGGGCCTGCCGCCTGCGAGCCGCACCGACCGCCCGTCGTGGGGGCATAGCCCTCGCTTATGTAGGCACCATCGTGGGCCGTGTGGCTACAGTGTCGTGTCAGGCGAGGGGTGTCCGCCTGCTACGCATGCACTATGGCCGCGTTCCTTCTAGGATTCGGGGGTGGCAGGTGGCACTTTTGCCACGCCCTGTCTTGTCGTAGCAGGTGGGTGCAGACTTTGAGGAGGCGATGGGCCGCATGGCAAGAGCCGGCCCATACCCTTGCCGCCTTCTAGGAGGCGGCCCATTGGCTCCAGCCGGCCGCGTGGGCTGGCCTTGGGACCAATCGAACTGAGGGGATAGGCCAGCCCCAATATCTTGAAATCTGCTAGGGTGTGGATGAGGCTACCCAGGGTTTATCCCCCTGTCAGTAGTCCCCGAAGCTGGTGAGGTTCTACGGCTTTGGGCAGCCGGAGAGCTTCAGCAGTTTCCCTCTTAAGTGGCCTTCCGCCTTCTGCTCTATCCAGCTGGGAGGAGCCGGTCACAGCTGTGGCTGCCTGGTGGAATTCAAACAATCGTGGTTGGGCCAAGTGGCGTGCCGGACGGGCGACAGGCTCGCCGCTTGCTGCCCGTCAGCCACACGGCACCAGCCGGCCAGGTCGGCCTGCCAGCCCACATGTGTGACGGGACGTCGCCGCAGGCCCGGGCCTGCCACTACAGGGCCTTGTCACACGCGCGGGTCCACCGCGGTCGAGGCAGACGGTTATGCTTCCCAGGTGCGGTTAATACACGCCTTAAAGGCATGGAAGATGCGGGGTCATGGGGCTAGTGGGCGCAGTTAATCCTGCGCTCCCCCATGTCTCGCCCCCTCGGCTCCGCCGCCGGGGGGCTATAAGTAGGGGGAGGAGGGGGCGGCAGAATGCATGCGCGCCCTCCTCTCCCTTCACCTTGCCTCTCTCCCTCTTGATGTGGCTGCATCTCCTCCTCTTCGTCGGAGTGCTAACGTGGCTCGCCGTCATCGGGCTTCTCCACGTCGCAGCCGATCCATGCCACTGCCGAGCACGGAGCCCATGTCGCATAGCGGCCGCGTCGGTGGCTGGGATGGATCCATCGTCCATGAAGACCACCTCCAGTTCCTTCGCCAGACGCGGCGGCTCTCTCATGCCACCAGCGTCAAAGTGCGCATCCCTCCTACAAGGGAGATTTCTCTGGCGCCGGAGGGCGACGAGCGCGTCGTCTTCCGGTCGCATTTCATCCGCAGCTTTGGCCTTTCGGCGAATGGATTCCCCCGCTCGTTCATGGAGTTCTACGGAGTGCAACCCCGCCACCCCACGTTGAACACAGTGGTGCTGCTCTCCGCCTTCGTCACTCTCTGCAAGGGCTAGCTCGGCATCCTCCCCACACTTGAGCTGTGGGCGGAGCTCTTCTACGTTAAGCTCGGCACCGCCGCCAAGAACGAGGCGGCGTAGTGCGGCGCTCCGGGACCGGGGGCGAGACCCGCTTCCCGGCTATCTACCTACTGTAGTCGGCCAAACTATGGTAGAGGTCCTACTTCTATGTCGAGAACCTCCACTCGACGCGGAACTACATCAACTTGCCTGCTTATGCAGCCAGCCCGCCTGCTAAGCCCCACTCCAATCGGAGCTTTCGGCCGAAGACCCTGTCGGTTGCCTCCGCTAGCGCCCTCGCCAGGCTCCAGGTGATGCTGGACTTGGAGGACCTCAAGGCCTCCGACTTGCTGGCCGCCTTCGTGGAGCGCCGGGTGCTTCCCCTTCAAGCCCGACCCCACATCATCAGCAACATGAGTGGGCGCCGAGATCCATCCCGGATGTCCACCAAGGAGATGTCGGTCGAGGAGGTAGTCTGGCTGGTGAACCACATCTCCGCCTGCAAGCTCTCAGAGTTGGAGTGGCAGTTCGGCAAGCCGCCGTACAGCCAGGCTCACCGCCGCCTACGGTAAGTCCTTTGCTTGTTTTTCTCTTTGCTGGTCCGAGTTCTTCTTCCCTCCTGAGCAGTCGGCCATGGTGCAGTACTTCTCGGGCCAGACGGCCGTCGGCGCACTGGCCCCAGATGACTAGTTCCTGCCGGACCGATCGGTAAGCGACGCGGGCGACCCCGACTTTGGGGCAACCGCCATGGAGGAGGATGATGCCACGGGCGGTGGCGGAGGGTAAATGATGTCTACTATGCAACTTTATTCTTGTAGACACGTGTTGGGCCTCCAAGCGCAGAGTTTTGTAGGACTGTAACAGTTTTCCCTCAAGTGGATGACCTAAGGTTTATCAATCTGTGAGAGGTGTAGGATGAAGATGGTCTCTCTCAAATGACCCTGCAACCAAATACAAGAAATCTCTTGTATCCCCAACACACCCAATACAATAGCAAATTGTATAGGTGCACTAGTTCGGCAAAGAGATGGTGATAAAAGTGTAATATGGATGATAGAAATATATTTTTATAATCTGAATAAATAAAAACAGCAAGATTGCAAATAGTAAACGGGCACAAAAACGTTGTTGCAAAGCTTAAAATGAGGCCTAGGGTCCGTACTTTCGCTAGTGCAACCTCTCAACAATGCTACCATAGTTGGATCGTATGATTATCCCTCAAAGTGCCATAAAGAATCACTCCCGAGTTCCTATTAGCGGAGAACAAAAGATAGGAATTGTTTGTAGGTCACAAAACCACCTCAAAGCTATTCTTTATGTTCGATCTATTCAAGAGTTCGTAGTAAAATAACACAAAGCTATTTTTTTCCGTTTGATCTATCCTAGAGTTCATACTAGAATAACGCCAAAGCAAATTCATATTCATAATACTCAATCCACACAAAGAACTATAAAGAGACCCCAAATTTTCCGTCGGAGAAAAACGTGCATCAACCCCTATGCATAGATTACCCCAATATCACCGCGGGAATCCGCGAGTTGAATGTCATAACACATATCAAGTGAATCAATAAGATACCTCATTGTCACCTCAAGTATTCATATTGCAAGACATATATCATGTGTTCTCATCTATGAATATTCAATCAGACAAGACAAAACTTTGAAGGGCAAAGATTCTATTCATCATAACAAGAGTATAGAGGGGAGAAACATCATATGATCCGACTATATTAACAAAGCCCATGATATAGATCACGAGAGAGAGATCAAACACATAGCTACTGGTACAAACCCTCGGCCCCGAGGGTGGACTACTCCCTCCTCATCGTGGTGGCCGCTGGGATGATGAAGATGGCCACCGGAGATGATTCCCCCCTCCGGCAGGGTGCCAGAACAGGGTCTAGATTGGTTTTCGTAGATACATGTGTGGTGGAGGAACTTCTGATCTAGGGAAACCCCCAAGGGTTTCGGAATATTTGAGAATTTATAGTGCAAAGAGGGGGTGCTGGAAGCCATCGAGGTGGGCACAACCCACCTGGGCGCGCCAGGGGGACCTGGCGCACCCTGGTGGGTTGTGCCCCCCTCGGGGCACCCCCCAGGTGCGTCTGAGGCCTATTGGGTTCCTTCTGGTCCAGAAAAAATCTCCAAAAAGTTACGCAGTGTTTGGACTCCGTTTGATATTGATTTCCTGCGATGTAAAAAACAAGCAAAAAACTACAACTGGCACTAGGCACTGGGTCAATAGGTTAGTCCCAAAAAATGATATAAAGTTGCTATAAAATTATTCTAAAACATCCAAGAATGATAATATAATGGCATGAATACTTCATAAATTATAGATATATTGGAGACGTATCAGCATCCCCAAGCTTAATTCCTACTCGTCCTTGATTAGGTGACTGATAAAAGAAATAATTTATGAAGTTTGAATGCTAGCAAAGTGCATAAGTTTTATCAATGATAATTTCAAACACTTTTCCTAGCATCATAATAACAATTCTTTCTTATAAAACTTCTCATGTTATAGTAGCAACCAATTCACATGTTAAGGTTCAAACAATGAACTATCTTGAAACTCAACAACATATGTTCTCACTCACCAAGCAATTGCAATTAAACTTATTCAACAGAGTCTAAGTAAGCGCTCCACATACTCAACCATCTTATAGTCTTCTATGATTTCTAACACTCACCGCATACACACGAGCAAAACATTTCAACCGGACACATAGAAAGATAGGGGCTTATAACTTCGCCTCCCAACGTATTCACCTTTGCGTGATGTCAACAACAATAACTCATGCTACCCATATCGAACTGGATATATGTGCCTAGATCTTTCCTCACCACATGATGCTTGCCAAAGGAGAAAAATAAAAAGGAAGAGAGAGAAAAACTTTGACTCTTTGCATAAAAGTAAATACATAAAAGTAAAGGATAAGCCCTTCGCAAAGGGAAGCAGAGGTTGCCATGCGCTTATTTGTTTGTATGCTCAATCCCTTAGTGCAAAAGAACGTCATGTTATATTGCCCCTTATGATAGCAACCTTTATTATGCAGTCTGTCGCTTTTATTCTTTGCCATCACAAGTACATACAATGGTAAGTTTTCTCTTACACTAAATGACCTAACACTTTTAGAAGCAATTTTTATTGCCTTTTTGCACCGATGACAACTTACTTGAAGGATCTTGCTCAATCCTTAGGTAGGTATGGTGGACTCTCAAAACAAGATTTGGGTTTAAGGGTTTTTGGATGCACAAGTAGTATCTCTACTTGGTGCGGAATTTTTGGCTAGCAAAGATAGGGGGCAAGCACCACATGTTGAAGGATCTATGACAATATAACTTCTATGTGAATATGAACAAACATAAATCATTACGTTGTCTTCCTTTTCCAACGTCAACAATTTTGGCATATAATATTTTGATGGGGGCTCACAATCACAAAAAATTTCCAAGATAGTATATTTGCATGTGAAAGTTCTCTTCCTTATACTAATTATTCGTGAATTGCTTGTATGACCAATATTGTGATTGTCAAGCTTCAAAAGCTTTCACTTCCTAAACCCAATATGAAGATACCACTAGGAATTATATGATTTCAACTTCATAACATTCAATTTATTCAATAATTTACTCATAGGATATAAGTGAAGCACAAGAGTAAACGAAAAGCTACTCCAAAAAAATATAGATGAAGATCATGAGGATAATATTTATTTCTCTCAAATTAATTTAAGTGAAGCAAGAGATAATTTCTTCAAAAATACTATAGCACCATGCTCAAAAAAGATGTAAGTGAAGCACTAGAGCAATTCCATAGAAAAGAGCTTCGTTGACGGGATGTGAATGCCGCTCACCTACCCTCCTATTTGAGGACTATATTTTATTAAAACTTTCAGGTTTAAGTATTTATTAAAACAGCAATCAAAATGAAAATAAAGTGACATTCTAAGAATAGCACAACTCATGTGAACAAGCAAAAACATAGGCTCAACCGATACTAACCGAGAATTGTTGATGAAGAAAGGTTGGATGCCTACCGGGGCATCGCCAAGCTTAGATGCTTGAGAATTATTTGAATATTAACTGGGGATGCCTTGGGCATACCCAAGCTTGAGATTTTGTGTCTCCTTAATTCCTCTCATATCACAGTTTTCCTAAATCTCAAAAGTTTCATCCACACAAAACTCAACAAGAACTCGTGAGATAAGTTAGTATAAATCAATGCAAAACCTTATCATTCTCTACTGTAGCAAATCACTAAAATTAGTATTCAACATTGCATACTAAATTCCTCTGCATATTTAATAGCCCTATCCTCAAATAGAATCATTAAACAAGCAAACATATGCAAACAATGCAACCATAACAGCAATCTTCCAAAACAGTATAGTCTGTAAAGAATGCAAGATTCATCATACTTCCCTAACTCCAGAAACTATTAAACAAACTACACACTGTAGAAAATTTATCAGAGCTTATTTTGAAAAAAGTTTCAACAATTTATCATATTCTGACTTTTCTAGGAAATTTTTGCAACATCGATAAACTTTCTGTTTTGAAACAGCAACATGTATACTTGCAAAATAAGCATGGCAAAGGCTATCATTGCCACTTTTGTTGAAATAAAAGATGCAAAACATTATTCTAAATAACAGAAAGCGAATCCTAACAAAATAAATTGATGCACCAAGTAAAACTCATATCATGTGACAAATGAAAACATAGCTCCAAGTGAGGTTACCGATAATTTTGGAGACGATAGAGGGGATGCCATCCGGGGCATCCCCAAGCTTAGTTGCTTGCATATTCCTTGAATATTACCTTGGGGGTGACTTGGGCATCCCCAAGCTTAGGGTCTTGTCACTCCTTATTCTCCTCATATCGACATCTCACCCAAAACTTGAAAACTTCAATCACACAAAACTTGACGGAACCTTGTGAGATAGGTTAATACGATAAATGTTGATGCCGCTCTCTCCCTCGCTCACTAAGGACTAGAGGTAGGAGAAGGAAGAGGGCACACTGAAGTTTCACCCGGTCGCACACACAGCCTCGTTTTTTCTTCCAAGAGCACCAACTCTTCTCAACAACAGTACATGGCTTATATAGCCGGACACACACAACATGCATTTGCCTCACGCACGCACACGCACGGGTCATCCGGCCATTAAGCCAACTAACTAAACCATGCACCCACGCCCGCCGGCCACTAACTAGCTAAGTACCAGCAACTTACTCCTACATGCATGCACGCATAGCACCCCAGGCATCATCTCCTCAACCGCAACGACCGGGCCGAGCATGTGATGCATTCCAACTAACTACTTGCATGCATCAAGCAAACTTGGCCGCCACACTTGCCACCGCCCTGCTCTACATGCCAGACTTGAGTGTACACACACGCTACACACACATACACCAGGCCGCCCCTGTGTCCCGCACGTTCCGCGCGAATCCGTCGTGCCCGACGAGCCCGACCACACCATGCGTCCCGCACGTCCCGCATGAATCCGTCGCGCCCGACGAGCCTGACCACACACGCCTACATCGCGGTCCCGCCGCACCTGACACGCCCGGCGCGCGCCCATACACGCGCCCGACGCGTCCGACACTGGCGCCGCGGCTTATTCCGGCCAACACTCACCCCCTAAGCCGTGGCCTGGCCGCACGGCCTGCCGACAGGGGCCCTGGCTCGTCGCCGTCGCCTCGTCACCATGTACGCCTCCGCTGCGTCCCCGACACAAGCCGCCGCTCGCTGCCGCTGCAGCAGCCCGCAGTCTCGTGCGCCGCCACGCCGCGTCTCCGTACCACGCGCCTCCACGGTTGTCGCGTCGAGCCGTCGCGACCTCTGCGCCACCACGCAGGTCCTTCGCGACCTCCTCGTCTCCATGACCGCCGTGCCCTTCGCGCGCACATCACACCGCACAGCCGTGGACTCGCCGTGCGTTGCCGTCACCATGCGCTCGCCGCGCGCCGCAGCTGATGCCTCCGTGTCGGCCGCGCATGCCGCGCTCGCCGCGGACGCCACCGCACGCCACGGCCGCCCCTCGAACCTTGTGGCTCTGAACTTTTGGTACTGTAAAATACAATATTCATAATTATTTACACACAATGCCTACTGTAGCATATCATTTCCACAATTTATATTGAGCAATATAAGCCATAGAAACAAGGAAACAAACAAACTATACATTGAAAACAGAATCTGTCAAAAACAGAACAGTCTGTAGTAATCTGTACGCAAACCATACTTCTGCTACTCCAAAAATTATGAAAAAACTTGTACCACGTGACCAATTTGTATATTAATATTGTTAAAAAGGAACCAACTCAAAAGCACTCTTCTATTAAAAAATAGAGCTATTTTTGTGAGCGCAAGAGTTTATGTTTTTCAGCAAGATCAAATCAACTTTCACCCAACATGATCCCAAAGTCTTTACTTGGTACTTTATCGTAACAAAGACAATAAAACATGATTACTACAGTAGCCTAATCATATGAACATACAAAAACAGTAGGTAAAAGTGTTGGGTTGTCTCCCAACAAGCCCTTTTCTTTAATGCCTTTTAGCTAGGCATGATGAGTTCAATGATGCTCGCATAAAAGATAAAGATTGAAACATAACAAGAGCATCATGAAGCATATGACTAGCACATTTAAGTCTAAATCACTTCCTATGCACAGGTATTTTGTGATCAAACAACTTATGGGAACAAGAATCAACTAGCATAGGAAGTCAAAACAAGCATAACTTCAAAACTTTCAACACATAGAGAGGAAACTTGATATTATTGCGATTCCTACAAGCAAATGTTCCTCTCTCATAATAATTTTCAGTAGCATCATGAATGAATTAAACAATATAGATATCGTATAAAGCATTATTTTCATGATATATAAGCATAGAAAATTTCTTACTCTCCACACAAGCAAACTTATTCTCATTCATAGTAGTGGGAGCAAACTCGACAAAATAACTATCATGGGATTGAAAATTAAAATCATGATGACAAGTTTCATGGTTATCTTTATTATTCATAGCATACATGTCATCACCATAATCATCATAGATAGGAGGCATGCTTTGATCATAATAAATTTTCTCATCAAAACTTGGGGGACTTAAAATATCATCTTCATCAAACATAGCATCCCCAAGCTTGTGGCTTTGCATATGATTAGCATGATGGATATTCAAAGAATTCATACTAACAACATTGCAATAATGCTCATCATTCATGCCAATCATTTTATTAAATTCTTCTTCTATCAATTGAGCACAATTTTCCGAACCATCATTTTCAAGAAAGATATTATATAGATGATCAATAATATGATGCAACCTTAATTCCATTTTTTGTAGTTTTCTTTTATAAACCAAGCTAGTGATAAAACAAGAAACTAAAAGATTCAGTTGCAAGATCTAAACATATACCTTCAAGCACTCACCTCCCCGGCAACGGCGCCAGAAAAGAGCTTGATGTCTACTATGCAACTTTATTCTTGTAGACACGTGTTGGGCCTCCGAGCGCAGAGTTTTGTAGGACAGTGGCAATTTTCCCTCAAGTGGATGACCTAAGGTTTATCACTCCGTGAGAGGTGTAGGATGAAGATGGTCTCTCTCAAACGACCCTACAACCAAATACAAGAAATCTCTTGTGTCCCGAACACACCCAATACAATGGCAAATTGTATAGGTGCACTAGTTCGGTGAAGAGATGGTGATAAAAGTGTAATATGGATGGTAGAAATATATTTTTATAATCTGAATAAATAAAAAACAGCAACATAGCAAATAGTAAACGGGCACAAAAACGGTGTTGCAATGCTTAAGAATGAGGCTTAGGGTCCGTACTTTCGCTAGTGCAACCTCTCAATAATGCTAACGTAGTTGGATGATATGATTATCCTTCAAAGTGCAATAAATAATCACTCCCGAATTCCTATTAGCGGAGAACAAAAGATAGGAATTGTTTGTAAGTCACGAAAGCACCTCAAAGCTATTCTTTACGTTCGATCTATTCAAGAGTTTGTACTAAAATAACACAAATCTATTTTTTCGTTCGATCTATCCTGGAGTTCGTACTAGAATAACACCAAAGAAAATTCATATTCATAATACTGAATCCACACAAAAAACTATAAAGAGACCCCAAAGTTTCCGTCAGAGAAAAACATGCATCAACCCCTATGCATAGATTACCCCAATATCACCGCGGGAATCCACGAGTTGAATGCCATAACACATATCAAGTGAATCAATAAGATACCTCATTGTCACCTCAAGTATTCATATTGCAAGACATATATCATGTGTTCTCATCTCTGAATATTCAATCAGACAAGACAAAACTTTGAAGGGTAAAGATTCAATTCATCATAACAAGAGTATAGAGGGGAGAAACATCATATGATCCAACTATATTAACAAAGCCCATGATATAGATGACGAGAGAGAAAGATAAAACACATAGCTACTGGTACAAACCCTCAGCCCTGAGGGTGTACTACTCCCTCCTCATCGTGGTGGCCACCGGGATGATGAAGATGGCCACCGGAGATGATTCCCCCCTCTGGCAGGGTGCCGGAACGGGGTCTAGATTGGTTTTCACGGATACAGAGACCTTGCAGCGGCGGAACTTCTGATCTAGGGCTACCCCAAGGGTTTCAGAATATCTGGGAATTTATAGTGCAAAGAGGGGGTGCATGAGGCCACCGAGGTGGGCACAACCCACCTGGGCGCGCCAGGGGGCCCTGGCGCGCCCTGGTGGGTTGTTCCCCCCTTGAGGCACCCCCAGGTGCAGCTCAGGCCCATTGGGTTCCTTCTGATCCAGAAAAAACCTCCAAAAAGTTACGCAGTGTTTGGACTCCGTTTGATATTCATTTCCTGCGATGTAAAAAACAAGCAAAAAATAGCAACTGGCACTGGGCAATGGGTCAATAGGTTAGTCCCCAAAAATGATATAAAGTTGTTGTAAAATGATTGTAAAACATCCAAGAATGATAATATGATGGCATGAATACTTCATAAATTATAGATACGTTGGAGACGTATCAGGAAACAGGCGGCTTCTCGAGTGGCGGCCTTGGGGAATGGCCGGACGATGACGAGGAGGACAATGAGCCACGCCGCAGCCACCGTACTAACAGGGCGGGCGCCAGCTCTTAGGTCGCACCGACCGTAGCAACCGGCGCGCCGAAACACCGGGCTGAGGCCGGGCTATATGGCAGCCGGCCCAAGAAGCCGAAGACCTCGACCGCCGTGACCAAGTGGCAAGAGGCCGCCGCGAGGGCGGCCCAGTTCCAGAGGACCTCGAAGCCGCGCACGGTGGTGTCTGGGTAAGTGCCTTCAACTCTCCTGTTGCTGCTTCTCATTTGCTTTTCTTGCGATTTCTTCAATGGTCTTTTCTTGCTTCCTTGAATAGGGCTCCAATGTCCCTCTCGCGAGCCCCAGATACTTTGGTGGTTGGGGCGGCTGACAGTTCTGCAGGCCCCTGCCGCGTGGACCCGCTCACCGCCCTCCAGGAGGCCACGGAGAGGAACGCGTGGGAGGTGCGCGAGGAGCGGGACGTCGCGGCCCAGAAGGAGGCGGAGGCGGCCAAGGCGGCGTAGGTGGAGGCCGACGCGACGGCCAAGGCGCAGGCCGAAGTGGCGAGCAAGGAGCAGGCAGACGCGGACGCCAAGGCGCATGAGGCGGAGGCGTCCCGTGGTCAAGCCTCTGTGCCTGCCGACTCGTAGCACCCGGAGCCTCCTGCGCCGAAGGTCCGAGAGCCGACTGGCAGTGCCGGCGTCGACCAGACGGCCTTGGAGAGGGGAGGAGGCGGCCCTGGCCTTGGGGAGGAGGTGATTCCGCCCATGCCGACTGCCAACGCGTAGGGCAGCCAGCCTGAGGGGCCGCAGGTGGCGTCGTCTTACGGCGGGCTGGCGGTGGGTCCGATTCCCACACTCCGTGTTCTCGCGCGCCAGCGCCCGGAGAAGGCGAGCTTGTTGGTGAACGCGGTAATTTCAAAAAAATTCCTATGATCACACAAGATCTATCTAGGAGATGCATAGCAACGAGAGGGGAGAGTGTTGTCTACGTACCCTCGTAGACCGAAAGAGGAAGCGTTATGACAACGCGGTTGATGTAGTCGTACGTCTTCACGATCCGACCGATCCTAGCACCGAAGGTACGGCACCTCCGCGATCTGAACATGTTCAGCTCGGTGACGTCCCTCGAACTCTAGATCCAACTGAGGCCGAGGGAGAGTTCCTTCAGCACGACGGCGTGGTGATGCTGATGATGAAGTTATCGGCGCAGGGCTTCGCCTAAGCACTACGTCAATATGACTGAGGTGGAAAACTATGGAGGGGGGCACCGCACATGGCTAAAGATCAACTTGTGTGTCTATGGGGAGCCCCCTGACCACATATATAAAAGAGGGGAGGGAAGAGGTAGCCGGCCCAAGGGGGCATGCCAGGTGTGGGGAATCCTACTAGGACTCCCCAGCCCAAGTAGGATTCCCCTCCTCTTTCCTATTCCTAGTAGGAGAAGGAGGGAAAGACGAAGAGGGGAGAAGGAAGGAGGTGGGCGCCGCCCCCTCCTAGTCCAATTCGGACCAGCCCATGGGGGGGCGTGCGGCCACCCCTTGAGGCCCTTCTCTCCTTTCCCGAATGGCCCATTAAGGCCCATTACTTCCCCTGGCGAATTCCCATAACTCTCAGGTACTCCGAAAAATACCCGAATCACTCAGAACCTTTCCGATGTCCGAATATAGCCTTCCAATATATCGATCTTTATGTCTCGACCATTTCGAGACTACTCGTCATGTCCGTGACCTCATCCGGGACTCCGAACAAACTTCAGTCATCAAATCACATAACTCATAATACAAATCGTCATCGAACGTTAAGCGTGCGGACCCTACGGGTTCGAGAACTTTGTAGACATGACCGAGACACTTCTCCGGTCAATAACCAATAGCAGAACCTGGATGCTACATATTCTACATATTCTACGAAGATCTTTATCGGTCAAACCGCATAACAACATACATTGTTCTCTTTGTCATCGGTATGTTACTTTCCCGAGATTCGATCATCAGAATCATCATACTTAGTTCAATCTTGTTACTGTAAAATCTCTTTAATCGTTCCATAATTCTTCATCCCGCAACTAACTCATTAGTCACAATGCTTTCATGGCTTATAGTGATGAGTATTACCGAGAGGGCCCAGAGATACCTCTCCGAAACACGGAGTGAAAATCGTAATCTCGATCTATCCCAACCCAACAAACACCTTCGGAGACACCTATAGAGCACCTTTATAATCAACCATTTATGCTGTGACATTTGGTAGCACAAAAAGTGTTCCTCCTGTATTCGGGAGTTGCATAATCTCATAGTCTGAGGAACATGTATAAGTCATGAAGAAAGCAGTAGCAATGAAACTGTAACGATCATAATGCTAAGCTAACGGATGGGTCTTGTCCATCACATCATTCTCCTAATGATGTGATCATGTTCATCAAATGACAACACATGTCTATGGTCAGGAAACATAACCATCTTTGATTAACGAGCTAGTCAAGTAGAGGCATACTAGGGACACTATGTTTTGTCTATGTACTCACACATGTATTAAGTTTCTGGTTAATACAATTCTAGCATGAATAATAAAAATTTATCATGAAATAAGGAAATAAATAATAACTTTATTATTGCCTCTAGGGCATATTTCCTTCAGTCTCCCACTTGCACTAGAGTCAATAATCTAGTTCACATCGCCATGTGATTTACCACCAATAGTTCACATCTATGTGTGATTAACACCCATAGTTCACATCGCCATGTGACCATGACCCAAAGGGTTTACTAGAGTCAATAATCTAGTTCACATCGCTATGTGATTAACACCCAAAGAGTACTAAGGTGTGATCATGTTTTGCTCATGAGAGATGTTTAGTCAACGGGTCTGTCACATTCAGAGTCGTATGTATTTTGCAAATATTCTATGTCTACAATGCTCTGCATGGAGCTACTCTAGCTAATTGCTTCCACTTTCAATATGTATCCAGATTGAGACTTAGAGTCATTTGGGTCGGTGTAAAAGCTTGCATCGACGTAACTCTTTACGACGAACTCTTTATCACCCCTATAACCGAGAAACATTTCCTTAGTCCTCAGTAAGGATAATTTTGACTGTTGTCTAGTGATCTACTCTTAGATCACTATTGTACCCCCTTGCCAAACTCATGGCAAGGTACACAATAGGTCTGGTACACAGCACAGCATGCTTTATAGAACCTATGATTGTGGCATAGGGAATGACTTTCATTCTCTTTCTATCTTCTGCCGTGGTCGGGCTTTGAGTCTTACAGACAAGAACTTCTTCTTTGACAGATCCATTTTGAACTCTTTCAAAAACTTGTCAAGGTATTTACACATTGAAAAATCTTATCAAGCGTCTTGATCTATCTATAGATCTTGATGCCCAATATGTAAGCAGCTTCACCGAGGTCTTTCATTGAAAAACTCTTATTCAAGTATCCCTTTATGCTATCCAAAAATTCTATATCATTTCCAATCAACAATATGTCATCCACATATAATATTAGAAATGCTACAGAGCTCCCACTCACTTTCTTGTAAATACATGCTTCACTGCAAGTCTGTATAAACTATATGCTTTGATCAACTCATCAAAGCGTATATTCCAACTCCGAGATGCTTGCACCAGTCCATAGATGGATCGCTGGAGTTTGCACACCTTATTAGTACCTTTTAGGATTGACAAAACTTTCTGGTTGCATCATATACAACTCTTCTTTAAGAAATATCCATTTAAGGAATGCAGTTTTGACATCCATTTGCCAGATTTCATAAAATATGGCAACTGCTAACATGGTTCGGACGGATTTAAGCATCGCTACAGTTGAGAAAATCTCATTGTAGTCAACACCTTGAACTTGTCGAAAACCTATTTGCGACAAGTCGAGCTTTGTAGATAGTAACACTACTATCAGCGTCCGTCTGCCTCTTGAAGATCCATTTATTCTTAATGGCTTGTCGATCATCGGGCAAGTCCACCAAAGTCCACACTTTATCCTCATATATGGATCCCATCTCAGATTTCATGGCCTCAAGCCATTTCTCAGAATCTGGGCTCATCATCACTTCCTCATAGTTTGTAGGTTCATCATGGTATAGTAACATGACTTCTAGAATAGTATTACCATACCACTCTGGTGCGGATCGTACTCTGGTTGACCTACGAGGTTCGATAGTAACTAGATCTGAAGTTTCATGATCATCATCATTAGCTTCCTCACTAATTGGTGTAGGAATCACTAGAACTGATTTCTGTGATGAACTACTTTCCAATTCAGGAGAAGGTACAATTACCTCATCAAGTTCTACTTTTCTCCCACTCACTTCTTTCGAGAGAAACTCCTTCTCAAGAAAGGATCCATTCTTAGAAACGAATATCTTGCCTTCGGATCTATGATAGAAGGTATACCCAACAGTTTCCTTTGGGTATCCTATGAAGACGCACTTCTCTCCTTTGGGTTTGAGCTTATAAGGTTGAAACTTTTTCACATAAGCATCACAGCCCCAAACTTTAAGAAACGACAACTTTGGTTTCTTGCCAAACCACAGTTCATAAGGCGTTGTCTCAACGGAATTTGATGGTGCCCTGTTTAAAGTGAATGCAGCTGTCTCTAATGCATAACCCCAAAACTATAGTGGTAAACCGGTAAGAGACATCATAGATCGCACCATATTCAATAAAGTGCGGTTATGATGTTCGGACACACCATTACACTGTTGTGTTCCAGGTGGCGTGAGCTATGAAACTATTCCACATAGTTTTAAATGAAGGCCAAACTCGTAACTCAAATATTCTCCTCCACGATCAGATCGTAGAAACTTTATTTTCTTGTTACAATGATTCTCCACTTCACTCTGAAATTCTTTGAACTTTTCAAATGTTTCACACTTGTGTTTCATTAAGTATATATACCCATATCTGCTCAAATCATCTGTGAAGGTCAGAAAATAACGATAGTCGCCACGAGCATCAACACTCATTGGACCGTATACATCGGTATGTATTATTTCCAATAAGTCACTAGCTCGTTTCATTGTTCCGGAGAACGGAGTTTTAGTCATCCTTCCCATAAGGCATGGTTCACAAGCATCAAATGATTCATAATCAAGTGATTCCAAAAGTCCATCTTTATGGAGTTTCTTTATGTTCTTTACACCGATATGACCCAAACGGCAGTGCCACAAATAAGTTGCACTATCATTATCAACTTTGCATCTTTTGGCATCAATTTTATGAATATGTGTATCACTACGATCAAGATTCAATAAACCATCAACATTGGGTGTATGACCATAGAAGGTTTTATTCATGTAAACAGAAGAACAATTATTCTTTGTCTTAAATGAATAACTGTATTGCAATTAACATGATCTAATCATATTCATGCTCAACGCAAACACCAAATAACATTTATTTAGGTTCAACACTAACACTGAAAGTATAGGGAGTGCTCCATGATGATCATATCAATCTTGGAACCACTTCCAACACACATCGTCACTTCATCCTCAACTAGTCTCTATTTATGCTGCAACTCCTGTTTCGAGTTAATAATCTTAGAAATCGAACAAGTATCAAATACCCAGGGATTACTACGAGCACTAGTAAGGTCCACATAAATAATATGTATATCAAATATACCTTTGTTCCCTTTGCCATCCTTATTATTCGCCAAATATTTGGGGCAGTTCCACTTCTAGTGACCATTTCCTTTGCAGTAGAAGCACTCAGTTTCAGGCTTAGGTCCAGTTTTGGGCTTCTTCACGGGAGTGACAACTTGCTTGCCATTCTACTTGAAGTTCCCTTTCTTTCCCTTTGCCCTTTTCTTTAAACTAGTGGTCTTTTCAATCATCAACACTTGATGCTCTTGTTTGATTTCTACCTTCGTTGATTTTCAGCATCACGAAGAGCTCAGGAATTTCTTTCGTCATCCCTTGCATGTTATAGTTCATCACGAAGTTCCAGTAACTTGGTGATGGTGACTAGAGAACTCTCTCAATCACTATCTTATCTGAAAGATTAACTCCCACTTAATTCAAGCGATTGTAGTACCCAGACAATCTGAGCACATGCTCACTGCTTGAGCTATTCTCCTCCATCTTTTAGCTTTTGAAATTGTTAGAGACTTCATATCTCTCAACTCGAGTATTTTCTTGTAATATTAACTTCAACTCCTGGAACATCTCATATATTCCATGACGTTCAAAACGTTTTTGAAGTCCCGATTCTAATCCATTAAGCTTGGTGCACTAAACTATCAAGTAGTCATCATATTGAGCTAGCAAAACGTTCATAACGTCTACATCTGCTCCTACAATAGGTCTGTCACCTAGCGGTGCATCAAGGACATAATTCTTTTGTGCAGCAATGAGGATAAACCTCAGATCACGGACCCAGTTCGCATCATTGCTACTATCATCTTTAACTTAGTTTTCTCTAGGAACCTATAAAAACATAGGGAAGCTACAACGCGAGCTATTGATCTACAACATAATTTGCAAAATACTATCAGGACTAAGTTCATGATAAAGTAAAGTTCAATTAATCGTATTACTTAAGAACTCTCACCTAGATAGACATCCCTTAAGCCATCTAAATGATTACGTGATCCATATCAACTAAACCATGTCCGATCATCATGTGACATGGAGTAGTTTTCAATGGTGAACATCACTATGTTGATCATATCTACTATATGATTCACGTTCGACCTTTCGGTCTTAGTGTTCCGAGGCCATATCTGCATATGCTAGGCTCATCAAGTTTAACTCGAGTATTCTGCGTGTGCAAAAACTAGCTTGCACCCATTGTATTTGAACATAGAGGTTATCACACCCGATCATCACGTGGTGTCTCGGCACGACGAACTGTCGCAATGGTGCATACTCAAGGAGAACACTTATACCTTGAAATTTAGTGAGGGGTCATCTTATAATGTTACCGCCGTACTAAGCAAAATAAGATGCATAATAACATAAACATCACATGCAATCAAAATATGTGACATGATATGGCCATCATTATCTTGTGCTCATGATCTCCATCACCGAAGCATCGTCATGATATCCATCGTCACTGGCGCGACACCTTGATCTCCATCGTAGCATCATTGTCGTCTCGCCAACTATTGTTACTACGACTATCGCTACCGCTTAGTGATAAAGTAAAACATTTACATGGCGATTGCATTGTATACAATAAAGCGACAACCATATGTCTCCTGCCAGTTGCCAATAATTTTGTTATAGAACATGATTGAGGGAGTCCTGGATTAAGGGGTCCTCGGACAGCCGGACTATTAGCATGGTCGGACTGTTGGGCTATGAAGATACAAGAAAGAAGACTTCTTCCCGTGTTCGGATGGGACTCTCCTTTGCGTGGATGGAAAACTTGGTGATTCGGATATGTAGATTTCTTTCTCTGTTACCGACTTTGTGTAACCCTAGCCCCCTCTAGTGTCTATATAAACCAGAGGATTTGGTCCGTAGAGGCAACGACAATCATAATCATAGGCTAGACTTCTACGGTTTTAGCCATTACGATCTCATTGTAGATTAACTCTTGTAATACTCATATTCATCAAGATCAATCAAGCAGGAAGTAGGGTATTACCTCCATAGAGAGGGCCCGAACCTGGGTAAACATTGTGTCCCCCGCCTCCTGTTACCATTAGCCTTAGACGCACAGTTCGGGACCCCCTACCCGAGATCCGCCAGTTTTGACACCAACATTGGTGCTTTCATTGAGAGTTCCACTGTGACGTCGAAAGCAGGATTGATGGCTCGCCTTGTTATCAAGGACAGTATAGCCTCCGGAGGAGCCCTGGCCTCAGGCCAAACCCTCCGGCTGGGCGGTTTTACCATGACTTCTCGAGTCATTGGAAACCGCCTTCGTGTTGATTCTGAATACTCCAAACAGATGGATCCGACGGAGCTATCGTCTTTAAACGAACTCCTGGATCGCTTCGCCGCCTTGGGGGTCACTACAGACTACGATCGGATTGGGCTTAAACCCGATCAGAGAGAAATCAAATCTCCGCCGATCACCAATCAGATAGCGGTAGTGGAGGAGTAGTACAACAATTCTCCCTCTATATTGAGGACGAACTATGTTCGGATTTCCGAGCTTGTAGAGCCGGATACCAGTCCATGGAAGGACATGCCCCTTCCTCTGAACTTGGAGTCAGACTGTGGACCTGAAAAATTGGTTGATATCCTGGAGCTTGAACTGTTAAGCTCGGAAGTTTCTCAGACTCCGGATTCCAAATCGGGTCAGGGTTCGGATTCGATTCCACCTACCCACCCAGATATATGCAATCTTATGCACATCAGATAACAGCCTCAAGAAACGGTCCATCACTTTTGGGCCAGATTCCTCCTTGTCAGAGACAAGGTCAAAGACTATCGCGATGAAGACGCGATCTCATTATTCTGCAAAAACTACACGGATGAGAGAATCCCTAATGCCATCAACCGCTGTCACATATTACACTTCGCTGACTTGGCAACCATAGTACAGAAGTACTGGGCAGTGGAAAGCGCCTGGAAAACTCAGGCAGCTTCTTGGGAGCCACCGGTTCCTACCCAACCCCCCGTCTGGACAAAGAGGACGCACCCTCGTTGGTCGCCTGATCCAATAGCAAAACAATCTAAACCCATTACAGGGAGCGGAACCGTTCTGGAGGGATGGCTCGATAGGCCATGCAAAATACACACAACACCGGATAACGTACCAACCCACAACCTTAGAGCATGTTGGATACTCCGGCAAGTGGCCAAGAGCGGCAAGGATCTCCTCACCAAAAATGCCGCAGAGCAACATCCCATGAAAGACAACGACCCTATAGTATTGACAGTCTTCGAAACTTTTGCCTCAAACAATAGGCGCAAAAGGGCACTCCGCGGTCTCGCTGAAGTCTACCAAGTCGCATCAATAAACCCTTGGAATGACACGGTCATAACTTTCAATGCCAGTGATGAACCAAAATTCAGAACAATCCAGGCACCAGCCGCATTGGTCCTCAGTCCGATCGTGGACGATTTTTGGCTTACCAAAGTGCTCATGGACGGCGGCAGCGGACTAAACCTCATTTACGAGGAAACTCTCAACAAAATGGAAATAGACAGGAGCCGCATTGAGCAAAGTAGCACGACCTTCCGAGGAATTGTTCCTAGTCGGGAGGCGCGATGCGCCGGAAATATCACAATCGATGTGGTATTCGGCACGCCGGAGAATTACCGGTCCAAAGAGATAACCTTTCAAGTGGCCCCTTTCAACAGTGGATATCACGCCTTATTAGGGCGAGATGCATTTGCATGCTTCCAAGCTATACCCCATTACGGGTACATTAAGCTTAAGATGCTCCGGCCCAATGGTATTATCACTCTTGCCAGTGATCCGGACAAACCACTCCGTGCCGAAAACAAAACCGCAGCCCTAGCCCTCGAGGCATTATCTGAAGCCCTCGCGACCAAATAGCTAACCCAAATCCACCTCCTTTAAACCAATAGACAAAATAGTCAAATTCCAAGTTCACCCGACGGACCCCAAGAAGATAGCATCCATCGGGGCGCAGCTGGACCTGACGGTTGACGCCGCACTATGAGCGTTCTTACGCGAAACTGGGACATATTCGCCTGGAACCCTTCTGATATGCCAGGGATCCCACGCAGGCTGGCCGAACACAGCCTCAATATATTGAAGGGATATAAGCCAGTCAAGCGAACATTGCGGCGCTTTTCAGAACCCAAACGACAAGCTATGGGGGAGGAGCTAGCCAAGTTACTCGAGGTCGGATTCATCAGAGAAATAAAACATCCAAACTAGCTAGCATACTCCGGATACCATCAAATCAAGATGAAGGAGTCCGATCAAGCCGCAACGGCATTTATCACCCCATCAAATCAAGATGAAGGAGTCCGATCAAGCCGCGGCGACATTTATCAGCCCATACGGGCCTTTCTGTTTCAACACTATGCCTTTCGGGCTCGAAAACGCCGGTGCCACCTAACAACGCATGATTCAAACATGCCTGGAGAAACAAATTGGCAATACAGTTGAAGCATATGTGGACGACGTAGTCATCAAAACTAGGCATGTCGAGTCATTAATAGACGATCTGCATCTCACATTCGACAACCTCCGAACATATGACATTAAGCTCAATCCGAAAAAGTGTGTTTTCGGCGTTCCCGCAGGAAAACTGTTGGGCTTCATCATTTCCAATAGGGGAATTGAGGCGAATCCAGCTAAAATGTGAGCTTTGTCACAGCTGGCTACGCCAATAGACCTCAAACAAGTCCAAAAACTATCCGGATGTATGGCAGCTTTAAGCCGCTTTATCTCCAGACTAGGAGAAAAGGCGTTGCCACTCTATCACCTTCTCCAACGCACCGATTACTTCATGTGGAAGGACGCAGCAACGGCCAGACTGGAAGAAATAAAGGCTCTTCTAGAAAGCAACCCAATCCTGGCCGCGCCGAATGTCGGTGAACCCATATTATTATACATATCGGCCACACACCAAGTCGTAAGTGCGGTGCTCGTCGTCGAACGAAAGGAGGACGGACACAAATTCCTGCTTCAGAAGTCGGTCTACTACGTATCCACTATCCTCACACCATGCAAATCCCGGTACCCTCATTACCAAAAAATAGCATACGCGGTCTTCATGGCATCCCGGAAGCTATGACACTACTTTCAAGAGTGCTCAATAATGGTGGCCTCCGAGGTACCACTCAATGACATAATAAACAACCGCGAACCGGATTGCCAAGTGGGCCATTGAGCTCCTCCCATTCTACATAACATACAAACCGCGTCGGGCCATTAAATCTCAAGTATTGGCCAACTTCCTCGCCGAATGGATAGAGGTCGAACTCCCTAAAGAGTACGGCACATATTCCAATTGGGTCATGCACTTCGACGGCTCCAAAATGTTGGCAGGCTTGGGAGCAGGCGTTGTCTTAACATCCCCCACTGGACATACAGTTCAGTACGTACTCCAAATACTATACACAGACTCCAACAATGCAGCCGAATACGAGGCCTTGTTGCATGGTCTTCGGATGGCTGTCTCCATGGGCATACAACGCCTAGAAGTGCGCGGGGATTCAAACCTTGCAATATCCCAAATAAATGGAGATTTTGATGCCAAAGATCCAAATATGGCGGCTTACCGTAACGCCGTTCTCAAAATGTTGGATCGGTTCGAGGAGCTCGAGTTTCACCATGTGGATCGATAAAGTAATCAAGCGGCGGATGTCCTTGCTCGCATCGGTGCCATGCGCGACCCCGTACCACCTAAAACCTTTTTGGAAAGGCTTTTCAAGCCATCCGTGGTGTGGCAATTGGGAGAGCGGCAACACCAATCCGGATCCGACTATAGCCCCAGATTCCAAACGCACCGACATCATCGGGGGCTCAGCCACCGAAATTACACCATCAGCCCATCTCATCATGGCAGTTATTGCCCCATGGACCGAACCCTTCTTGGTTTACCTTAATAGGCGAGAACTCCCTGAGGATCAGAATGAGGCGCGCTACATTGTGCGGCGCTCTAAAGCCTACAAGGTTCACAAGGGAGAACTTTACAAGAAAAGCGCTACCGGAGTACTCCAAAGATGTATCTCCGAGGAAGAAGGGCGGCAGCTCTTGGCTGAAATTCATGCCGGTCTCAGTGGTCACCACGCCGCAGCTCGGGCCCTTGTAATCAAGGCCTTTTGTACAGGTTTCTATTGGACAACGGCCCGAGCAGACACACAGGACCTTGTCCAACATTGCGTTAGATGCCAGCTTTTCGCCAACCAAAGCCACATGCCACCCACCGCTCTACAAACAATCCCCATCACTTGGCCTTTTGCGGTCTAGGGGCTTGATATGGTCGGACCCCTTAAAGGAGGAAGCCATAAGAAAAAATATCTGTTGGTCATGGTGGATAAATTCACTAAGTGGATAGAAGCCAAACCAGTTAAAACGCCCGAAGCCGGACCAGTGATAGATTTTATATCCGGTGTTGTGCACCGTTATAGTGTTCCACACAGCATCATCATCGATAACGGCTCCAATTTCACAGCCGATGAGGTGAAAACTTGGTGTGCTAATCTGGGCATCAAGCTCGATTACGCCTCCGTCTATCACCCGCAAACCAACGGTCAAGTCGAACAAGCCAATGGTCTTATTATGAGCGGCATTAAACCCAGACTAGTGCGGTCTTTGACAGAATCAGACAAACGCTAGGTCAAGGAGCTCGACTCTGTACTCTGGGGGCTGCGGACCATGCCCAATCACTCTACCGGATATACACCTTTTTTCATGGTGTATGGCGCAGAGGTTGTGTTACCCTGCGACATTATTCCTGACTCACCTCGAGTGTGCATGTATGAAGAGAGACAGGCCGAGCTTGATCGGTAGGACAGCTTAGATGCCCTGGAGGAGGAGCACGACGTTGCAAAAGCCCGTTCCGCATTTTATCAACAACAGGCCCACGGATATCAAAGCAGAGAAGTACGGGCCAAGACTTATAATGTTGGTGAACTCGTTCTACGCTTGCCGGAGAAGAAAAAGGACAAATTCAAGCCCAAGTGGGAGGGTTCCTTCATCATTGACGAAGTCCTCACCGGAGGAGCGTACCGCCTGCGTGCTGCATCAGACAATCTCCTAGAGCCAAACCCATGGAATGCGGCCAAACTCCAAAGATTATATGCCTAGCGCCAGACTCTTCGTTCCTCTTTTTTCCTTTTTATTTCCATTATTTATTTTCCTCTCTTTTCACGATTTGTTTTTTAAGCTTTAAAGCTCTCATGCGGCTAAGCCGTACAACTACGACCCACACATTCTAAAATATGTACGTCAATTATACCTGGGGGGCTTCTTGTACAGAAGCTTATTGAGGGAGTCCTGGATTAGGGGGTGTCCGGATGGCCGGACTATGACCTTCGGCCGGACTCCCGGACTATGAAGATACAAGATTGGAGACTCCGTACCGTGTCCGGATGGGACTTTCCTTGGCGTGGAAGGCAAGCTTAGCGATACGATATGAAGATCTCCTCCCATTGTAACCGACTCTGTGTAACCCTAGCCCTCTCCGATGTCTATATAAATCAGAGAGTTTTAGTCCGTAGGACGAACAACAATCATACCATAGGCTAGCTTCTAGGGTTTAGCCTCTCTGATCTCGTGGTAGATCCACTCTTGTACTACCCATATCATCAATATTAATCAAGCAGGAGTAGGGTTTTACCTCCATCGAGAGGGCCCGAACCTGGGTAAAAACATCGTGTCCCTTGTCTCCTGTTACCATCCGCCTAGACGCACAGTTCGGGACCCCCTACCCGAGATCCGCCGGTTTTGACACCGACATTGGTGCTTTCATTGAGAGTTCCTCTATGTCGTCGCCCTTGGGCCCGATGGCTTCTCCGATCATCAACCACGACGTGGTCCAGGGTGAGACTTTTCTCCCCAGACAGATCTTCGTATTCGGCGGCTTCGCACTACGGGCCAACTCGCTTGGCCATCTGGAGCAGATCGAAAGCTACGCCCCTGGCCATCAGGTCAGGTTCGGAAGTTTAAACTACACGGCCGACATCCGTGGGGACTTGATCTTCGACGGATTCGAGCCACGACCGAGCACGCCGCACTGTCACGATGGGCATGATCTGGCTCTGCCGCTGGACAGCGCCCGGAGTGCCGCTCAGGTCTCCGCTCCGACCATTAGCCCAGAGCCGACTGCGCTAACCAGGGACGGACGGTTAGACGCCGCATCAGGAGCCGCAATCTCTACGGCGATAGAGCCGAATACCAGCCTAGTCCTTTGCAAGGCCCATGACTCCAAGGTGCCGGACTCCGTTTCGGACTCCGAATCTTCCGCACCCCTTCCGATCGAACATGATTGGGCTCCTATCATGGAGTTCACCGCCGCGGACGTCTTTCAGCGCTCGCCTCTTGGTGACATCCTGAATTCACTAAAGTCTCTCTCTTTGTCAGGAGAGCCCTGGCCGGACTACGGTCAGCATGGCTGGGAAGCGGACGACGAAGAAATTCGAAACCCACCCACCACCCACTTGGTAGCCACTGTCGACGATCTAACCGACATGCTCGACTTCGACTCCAAAGACATCGACGGTATGGACGCTGATAGAGGAGATAAACAAGAACCGGCACCTATAGGGCACCGTAAAGCCACCTCATCACACGATATATATATATATGGTGGGCAGACCCAACAGAAATGACAACGAGGATCAAAAGGGCGCAACCAGGGATCGCTCCCTTGAAAAGCAATCAAAACAGCGGTGTAAGCGCAAGGCCAAGCCCCACCTCGACAAAGACCCAACCATAGACCAGGGTGAACCAACGAAAGACGAACATGCCATCGAGCAACCGTCCAAATAGGGCGGACAATCCGAACAGCCCATCCCCGGGACAGATAATAGTCCGGACGATCTCACGCCGGACAAATTGCTGAAGCATCAGAACCTCCAACAAAGGCTCATCGCCACCACACATAGCCTGAAAAAGCAGAAACGAAGGCTCAAAACAGCGGAAGATGCACTTAGAATCAGATGGGGCAAAGTACTCAATACCGCATACAAGTACGGCAATAGCCGTCATACAAAGTGCTATCCGAAGTGGAAACTACTACCAGAATTTGATGAAGAGGCCATAAAGCCCCCACATTCAAAAAACAAGGAAGCCACAAGGTCGGATAGACGACCCCACGATCGATCTCAAGCAACAGGGGGCGCCGAACTCCATACGGCGCGCGATCTGTCCAAGAATTCGCATCAAAAAACTGGCCCAACCAGATCCATCTATGGGCCAAGAAAGCAATCTCCAGTGAGCAATGCAATGCAAAAAATATCCGATCATCACGGCACACCTAAATATAGGGGCGCCGCACATCCCCTATGTTTTACCGATGAGGTGCTGGATCATGAATTTCCAGCGGGATTCAAGCTCGTAAACATAGAAGCATACGACGGAACAACAGACCCTGGAGTCTGGATCGAGGATTACATCCTCCACATACACATGGCCAGAGGAGATGACCTCCACACCATAAAATACTTACCACTTAAGCTCACAGGCCCAGCCCGGCATTGGCTTAAAAGCCTTCCCGAAAACACCATGGGAAGTTGGGAAGCGCTCGAGGACGCTTTCCGGGCAAATTTTCAAGGGACCTATGTCCGACCTCCGGATGCAGATGATCTGAGTCATATAACTCAGCAGCCTGGAGAGTCCGCTCAGAAACTCTAGAACAGATTCCTCACTAAAAATAATCAGATAGTCGACTGTCCGGACGCCGAGGCCCTAGCAGCTTTCAAACATAGCGTCCAAGACGAATGGCTCGCCAGACACCTCAGCCAAGAAAAGCCAAGAACAATGGCCGCATTAACAAGCCTCATGACCCGCTTCTGTGCAGGAGAGGATAGCTGGTTGGCAAGAAGCAGCACCAGCGACCCGAATACATCTGAACCCAGAGATGGAAACGGGAAACCGCGACGTAACAAAGAACCGCGCCGGATCAAGGACAACAGCCCGATGAGCACGGCAGTAAACGCCGGATTCAAAAGCTCTCGGCAAAATCAGAAAAAGCCGCCCCCCAAAGATGACAGGGACGAGCTATCCAACCTCAACAAAATCTTGGACAAAATATGTCAAATCCGTAGTACTCCGGGGAGGCCTGCCAACCATACCCACACAGATTGTTGGGTCTTCAAACAGTCCGGCAAACTCAACACCGAACACAAGGAGCTCGACACACCAAGCGAGGATGACGACACACCCCACAAGCAGAACACCGGAAAACAAAAGAAGTTCCCACAAGAAGTCAAGACAGTAAATTTACTTCAGATGACAAAAGGGAAAAATAGAACGGCGCTTACAAAGACACGCGCCGTATGGCCAGCCCCAGAGGAGCACCGCCAATGGTTGTTACAAACAATCACCTTCGATCATCAGGATTACTCCAAAGGAGCCCGGAACGCAGGCTGGACTGCCTTGGTCGTGAATCCGATTATTAACGGACTCCAATTTACAAAAGTCCTTATGGACGGCGGCAGTGAGTTGAACCTGTTATATTAGGACACAATCCGCAAACTCGGGGTAAACCCAGCTATAATCCGCCATGGCAACACTTCCTTTCAAGGACTCACGCCGGGTCCAGATACCCAAAGTATGGGTTCCCTTTCGTTAGAAGTCAAGTTCGGCTCACCAGACAACTTCCGAAGCGAAAATCTAACATTCCACATCGCCCCATTCGTAAGTCGCTATCAAGCGCTACTGGGACGAGAAGCCTTCGCCCGCTTTAACGCAATACCGCATTATGCATCCCTTACACTTAAAATGCCCGGCCCACGAGGCATCATTTCATTACAGGGGAATACAAATTGACCCCAAAAGTACGGGCAAAGGTGCGGCCGCCTAGACAGCCGCCCACTAATCCAGCCCTACTATCCCGGACACGGCTCGACGAGTCCGGCGTAAATGTACATATGCTTAATAGCCGCATAACCCCGTACAAGGGGCTCCTCGTGTCCACGCCCGGAGACAATACGGCATAATTCTTGCTCCAACTATATTTTGTTTATTTTAATATAGATTTCTCGCACGCTTATTTTTTTAATAAGTTCCTCTCTTTCGCAGACGAACATCGTGCTACGCCCGTCCAGGATACGGCACAACGGAGACACAGGCGCAGACGTGCAGCAGGGACCCGTTTCAAGGATTCTTTTCAGATTAAGACCCCGCGTAAACCTTTTTTACTGTCTCTTGTTAACAACATCCCCCGGTTTTTGCTATAACCGAGGAGGAGGCTGGCGTCTTGGCATTTGGCCACGCCAGAATTTTTGCGCGTACCTGGACACCAGGGGCTTTTTTACCAAGGGTTCTATTTCGGCCCATCCTCATAAAGACCGAATACCTTAGGGAGTGTTCGGCGTCGCGACTTTGGCCCTATATGCATCAGCTCCGAATCATGTCTTTGGTCAAATGTTGGGTTTGCCCGGCTCCTGTGTTTTGCTGCCTTACGTTCCATTATATCGGCTAACGCGGCACCAGGAGAACTACTGCGATTGTGCCCCGGTTCGGCCAGGCGAGCACCTCAGTAGAGAAAGCCGAAATCTGACTGTCATGATATAGCGAGAGACTGGTCAACCACTCGATGACTTTAGGAATCTTTGGGATTCCTCCGCATTAACGAAGGGCCGCTTCCCGGTCAGGCACGCTCACGCCCGAATCCGGGTGAGCGTGGTGCTCCTAGGGGCTATTCAGTAGCCCCACTGTCAAACTCCTATGGCTAAGTGAAAGTGATAAAGCATTATAGTCCGGTTGCCTAGTTCGCCGCGCCACCACCTCCTTTATAGGACCAAGACGTTGGATTAAGTGTGAAAAGGCACCTTTTTGTGAACACCCCCGCATTCTATGCATGGGGGCTGAAGCCAACGACTGCCATCTTTCAGGTTATATACAAATATATACATTAAACGGCCACACAGGAGGCATCATAATTCTTGCAAGCACAAGTATAAAAAGCTTTTATATTCCATCAAAATATTAATTTTACAAATAGCACACGCTATTCGAACACAACATCCTTCGAGCACTGCGACTCTATTAAACGAGCGCCATGAAGAACTTCCTCAAAGTAGTGCTTGGCAGGTACTCGGCTGTCGTCCGAATCCCGGGATGCAACAACACTGGCCTTCATATCCGCCCAGTGTGTTTTGATACGGGCAAGATCCATCCGTGCGCCCTCTATGCACGCCGACCTCTTCATTGCATCAGCATGCGGCACCGAACCAAGGAACTGCTGCACCAAGCCAAAATAACTCTTCGGCTCCGGCTTCTCCGGCCACAGACGACTCGCAACATACCTCATGGCGAGTCCGGATAACCTGTTCAGCTCCGCCCAGGCGGCCAAACGGTCGGATACCAAAAGTGGGCGTTCTGGATTGTGGAACTGCGACAAAAAAGTTCTTCCAATCCGTGGTCACCTCGGCCGCGGAAGTGTTCGGTCGCGTCCGCCGCACTAGCTGCCAAATCCAGATAAGGGTTTTCCGCACTCCACTGCCGGTCTAACGGAGCATACTTGGGGTCTCCGAACTTCATCCACAGCATATAGGGCTTTCCAGACGTGATATCCCCGGCCTGACGCAGCTCCTCCTTCATAGCTCTCATTGCAGAGCGAGTATCCTTGGCTTTGGCAGTGATCTTTTCAAGATCCTTCTGAGCCGCCCTATCTTCTTGTTCAAGAAATTTACAGCGGTCGGTAGCATCCTTCAACTTTATGGTCATTTCGGCTATCACCTTTTTTCTCTGGCAGTGAGCAGCCTGTTCGGCTTTTAGCTCTTCAGCCGCTTTAACGGCAGCCGCATCACTTCTCCTTGCTTGCTCCTTTCCTCGGGCAAGTTCCACCCGAAGGTTCTCCACGGCAGCAGCACCATCTACATTAAACACATATATATATAAGGCATGAGCATCGAGCTCCTATTACCAGGTGTCTTTGGAACATACCTTGGGCCTCGTCTAGCCGCTTATTTACAAGCGCGATGTCGGCATCTGCCACGTCAAGTTGCCGCTTTAGTTCGGCAGATTCATCAGTCCGGCTAGCCACCGCACGCCTCGCCACCTTCATGGAAAATGCGACATATTACACCTGGGATTATGATCCTCTGTGCACCGTCACTCTTGACGACACACAGAGTCACAAGGGCTACTATTTATACAGGGCACATTCAATATGCGGCTCTACCAAAAGGTACAACTTCTTACGTACCTCAAAGCCTGTTAGTAAACTCCTGGCAGCCTCGTACAATCCGCTTTCCGCGGATGAAATCCTTCCAATCACCGTATTCATCAACATACGGTGTTCTTCTGAGATGGATGCCCTCTCAAGCAGATCCTCCAGCCCCTCCGACTGTGCACCAGAGGGTGCTGGACTAACCTGATGACCTTCTCCAGGATCCGGACTTGCGAAGACCCTCCGAGACGACACCTCGGGGTCGCCTCCCTCGTGAGACGGCGCAACAAGAGGAGGCGTTTCGCTCTCTATCACTTCCGGACGAAGATCCCCTAAAGATGAGCTCTGTTGAGAAGGGTTGAGATCCGAACTGCGAGGTAATGTTTCGGTTATCTTCCTCAGAAATAAAACAGGAGTGTTATTTATTATGGAACCCCTCCCTTCACTTATGTCTCGGGGGAGAGCGGGTCCCCCTTAGGGGGCGATTCAGCCGGGGCGTTCTCCGGTGTCGAACCCTCTGGTGAAGATTTCTTCCCCCGTTTTGAGGCCATCACCTTCGGGTCTTCAGAGGCAGTCCTTTTCTTTCCCTGGTCGGGGGAATTTTTGATTCTTCCCTTCCTAATAGCCTCCTTCACGGAGGCAGTAGCTCCTTGGTTTCCCCCTTCGCCTTCCACCAGAAGCGAGACCCCCAGCATCCTGGTTAGCATGGGGTTCGGCGCGGTCTCGGGCAGGGGGGCTGGACACCTGATAAGCTTTCCCTTCACTATCCACTCATGTTCAAGGGACAACTCTGTTAAGGGTAATTTTGTGATGAAAATACGGATGGTGTGTCCAAATACGGGGCTACTTACCTTATCATCCGAGCGATTGCAGCTAAGACCTACGTCCTCGGACAAATCCGGACACCTTGCATGTGATCCGAAGAACAATTTGTACATCTCCATGGGTGCCGCACCCATGAAATGTTGGAGGACTCACGTCCCTCCGGATTAAATTCCCATAGGCGTAGAGGTCAACGTTTGCAGGGCAGTGTGCGGCGAATCAGCATGACTTGCACCACTGCGGTCAAATTGATATCTCTTTCTAGAAGATCTCGAATGCGGTCCTGCAGCAAGGGCACGTCTTTGGGCGGCCCCTAGATAAGTCCTTCATTAACCCATGACGCTAGCCGCGGTGGGGGACCCGAGCGAAAAGTAGGTGGTGCCACCCATGTGGTGCCCCTGGGGGCTGTGATGTAAAACCAGTCCCGTTGCCATAAGCCGAACTCCTCTTGAAAAAAGCCCTCGGGCCATGGAGCGTCGGCAATCTTGCTTATTATAGCTCCTCCGCACTCAGCGTGTTGCCCCTCGATCATCTGTGGTTCCACCTTGAAGGTTTTTAGCCACAATCCGAAGTGAGGAGTGATATGGAGGAAGGCCTCACACACAACAATGAATGATGAGATTTGGAGGATGGACTCCGGAGCTAAGTTGTGGAACTCCAGCCCGTAATAAAACATAAGCCCCCTCACGAAGGGATCGATCGGGAAGCCTAGACCCCGAAGGAAGTGAGATGCGAACACCACGCTCTCACCGGGCTGGGGAGTGGGAATGGCCTGCCCTTGAGCAGGCAGCCTATGCGAGATTTCGCTGGTTAGATACCAGCTGGCATCTCTCAGCTTTCGCACATCTTCTTCCGTACGAAGGAAGGCATCCACCGGACTTGAAGGTCGGAGCCGGACATCGTCGAAGGTCCGAGGCGCCTAAAACTAGAGCTTTGAGTGTTGGAACTCGAAGCAAGGGGCGGATTCGATTGGATTAAGAAAAAGGGGAGTCGAGCATTGGTCCCTTTATAAAGGAGTTGAATACCAAGAGCCCTCCACATAACTGTTTGGGACTCACTTTCAATTTGGGAGTCATACCAAAGGCACGGTTGGGTTACCCACGCCCGTATTGATGAGAATCCCGGAATAAGGGGACACGATCTCTGCTTTGACAAGACGTGCCAAGGAAACCGCCTCGCTAAACGCGCTTAGGTGGAACAGTAAAATGATTCGAATAAAGGCCTGGCCGTGACGTCACTCTATGGAATACGTCAGCAGATTAGATTTGTGCAGATATTATTGTCTCTACGGTGGCATGTGGAACTTATCTTTCAGAGCCGGACACTATCCTTGTGTTCAACATCATCTATGGAATATTCGGAGAAGGAACCCGTCTTGCAATGCCGAAGACAATTTGCACGCCGGATTCATCGTCATTGAAGCCTGGTTCTGGGGCTACTGAGGGAGTCCTGGATTAGGGGGTGTCCGGACGGCCGGACTATGACCTTCGGCCGGACTCCCAGACTATGAAGATACAAGATTGAAGACTCCATCCCGTGTCCGGATGGGACTTTCCTTGGCGTGGAAGGCAAGCTTGGCGATACGATATGAAGATCTCCTCCCATTGTAACCGACTCTGTGTAACCCTAGCCCTCTCCGGTGTCTATATAAACCGGAGAGTTTTAGTCCGTAGGACGAACAACAATCATACCATAGGCTAGCTTCTAGGGTTTAGCCTCTCTGATCTTGTGGTAGATCCACTCTTGTACTACCCATATCATCAATATTAATCAAGCAGGAGTAGGGTTTTACCTCCATCGAGAGGGCCCGAACCTGGGTAAAAACATCGTGTCCCTTGTCTCCTGTTACCATCCGCCTAGACGCACAGTTCGGGACCCCCTACCCGAGATCCGCCGGTTTTGACACCGACACTTATTATTATTATTATTATTATTTTCCAAGCATCAAGCTCACCACATATGTGTCTTTTCCGCGTATGTACCTTTTCTTCGCCATTATATGCATCGATATGACTTAAGTTTTGGCCAAGCTAGGTTGCCTAGCTCCTGTGCTTATGCCCTATGTTCCCGTTAGTTCGGCTAGGGCATAAAGGGAGCACCTCTGCGATTGTTACTGCTGGGTCATCCTGATGTGTACTTCAGACTGGGTGAAGCCGAAAACTAGCGTTCTTAAGGGAATATTCGGTCCGCGGACTAAAGATGTTTTTACTAGTTACACTATGAACCCCTAGATGTTAAGAATGTTGTGGTTTTTCAATCACAGTTCGGACATGCACGTTAACGCATGCGGACCCAGGGAAAGGAACCCTCAACGGAACTATTCTCTCTGGAAGATGTTTCTTACGATTAAACATGTAATATAATATAGCTAGCTGTATGCTTGTCTTTTCAAGCAACTATGACCCATATGACTGGTTTCCACGCATACCCCGGTATATATTACTGAGCGGGTATTCGGAAGCACTCCGCACCTTTGGGTCCAAAGGTCGAAGCGAAAAGGTCCGCCATGACATTTGTTTTATAATCCGGCTAGGGAAAAATTTGTCAATTGAAGTACATAGTCACTTGGACTCAAAAAATTCTTCCTCTATGCCATCCAATAGGCTATCTAGCCTACAATCTTGTTGGGAATACTTGGCGGCTACTTGTACCTGGTCATATACCAAACTAACAGGAATTTCTTTTCCATCTGACCCTAAAGGTCCGACCCGGGCCATGTGATTCAGGTCAAGCTTGGTATACCGTGTTTTCACCATGGCCCAGGCCTCTCGCGCACCTTCCTGGCAGGCCGATATCTTCCATAATCGGAAGCGCTGCCATGCTCCCTTGAATAGTTGAACAAGCTCCTCCATACTTCCTGGAGGGGAGTCAGACATAAGTCCTTGGCAATACTTTGCATCACCTGCCGAACTCTCTCGTGCATTTGTGATAGCTCTTGTAGCAGATCGCCCGTAGATCCGGGCATCTCCTCTTCGGGACGGCCGGTCAGCATACCTACATACATAACTCTGTCAGTTCCTTTCCTCGCCGAACTACGTAAAGTTAAGTTTTAACACATACTAAATATGCCACCTCGTAGCCTCTTATTTTCCTTCATGGAGTCAGCCAGCTGGGCTCGAACATGTTTTAGTTCCACGCCCAGCTCGGTGTTGGCATCCTGGAGTTTGTTCTTCTCCTCCCTGACCCATGTCAGTATACGTTCGCCCGCAACCAGTTGCCTTTGAGCTTCTGGACCTCCCGCCTGTGCAACTTCCATTACCTCTCCCGGATGACATGACGACTCTGCCATAAGATGTGCACCTGCATTAATAATTCTGGTATATGATTATGTTTTCTTGATAGAGGGGAACATTACCAGACACTGCCTTCTTGGATTTCTCCAGTTCGACGGTAGCAGCACCTAGCTGGGTCTAACACTTTTTTAGCTCTTGAGACAGCAGCTTGTTCTTCTCTGTAAGCACCTGGTCGTACAATGATCCTTAAATTAGTTGTACCAACTGTTTCAAGTCTCGGGGGCTACTGGTATATGATTATCATATTTGTACAAATGTGTACTTACCCGCATATCTTTCAAATACTGGTATGTGGCTCTGGTAAGCCCATCCCGAGCAGCTCGGATGTATGCATCACCCGAGTCAAAGGCGTTGAAAGCCTCTTCTGGGAAACCAGGGTCGCGAAGAGCGGCCCGCCGGCGCCAATGATTTATGGCGCTTTCCTCTTCAGAATTTGTGATGGATACATCATCTGAATCCTCTGCAGAAAGACAATCCTGTGCCACTCCCGTGCCAGCCTCAGTCCTTGAGACAGGGTCCGGAATCTGGCTAGTGGAGGCATGACCGGCAGGATCCCCGGACACAGTCCGGTGAATGTTTTTCCTGATAATACACAACGGATAGCGTCACACTTCAATGTGACATCAAATGAGCGTATTTACAAAACCATACCTCTTTGATGAAGGCTCTGCCGTGTTTCTATTTGCCTTCCTCCTCGAAGGCCTGCCCGGCGTAGGCGCCGCTTTCTTGTTTGTTGCATCAGGTGCAACATGGCGTGCTGTTCGCCTCCCCTTTGGAACACGAGATAGTACGATGGGCGGGGCAGAATGAGGAAATTCTTTCGAAGGAGAAGTCTCTTGATTACTTACATGTGACGTAGGGAGAAGACAGGGATAGTCAGCAGTGATGGCCACTTCCGTGCCGTCATGGCTCGCCTGGTAAAATACTCCATCCTCAAGCTCCATGACTATATCCGGATCCTCTTTAAATCCGGGGTCAAGGGCCCGGTTGTGGTCCTCCGGCTGTGGAGCGGGGCTGTGGAGCTCCTTGGTGATCTTCTGTCATTCCTGTTACAAATGGACGGATTAATATTTAAGGAAAGTGACTCAGGGAGTAAATAGAGTGGAGTAGTGGGGTGGAAACTCACCCAACTGGGAGGGTTGTACATAGAAAATCCATCTCGACGCTTAATGCGGATGAACTCCTTTTTCTCCCCTTTGTATAGTCCGGCCAGAATTTTGGCCAAAGCGGCGGGGGTGTCCGGACCCTTCCAACCACAGCGGATGGCGCCATCTTCTCCGCTATAGTGCCACATGGGACGCCCTCTGTATTGGAGCGGTTGGACCTTCCATACTATGGATGGCGCCATAACCTCGACTATTGACAATCCGGACCGGGAAAGCATCTTTATCTTGCTCGTCGATTGACGGACTTCGGTGCTATCTTCCTCCCCGAGGCTTCGAGGGCGCCAGCTGTAGCGTTTCTTCAACGGAGCACTTGAAAATTTGGGAAGACCCATTCGGACTGGGTTGGGAAGGGAAACGTCCTTGATATAGAACCATTCGGAAGGCCACTCTTCAGATGCCTTCTTCGGCGTATAGGACAGGTAGCCGGTCCCGGCGATGCACCATACCTCGGCGCTGCCCACTTGAAATATTGATCCCTCTGTATTACGAGGGATGAGGCAGAACAGTTTCTTCCATAACTCAAAATGGGCCTCATAACCCAGGAATAGCTCACAAAGAGCAACGTAACCCGCGATGTGTAGGATAGAGGCAGGAGTGAAATTGTGTAGTTGGAGACCATAATACTCCAGAAGCCCTCAGAGGAACGGATGGATTGGAAATCCGACACCTCTCAATAAATAGGGAACGAAGCATACTCGTTCCCCCTGGATGGGTTGGGGAAATTCTCCGCCTGCGCCCCACCGTCGAAGGAAGCCAATCCGGCTCGAACGGGGACTAGATCTGCCAGGGGAAGAAATCCCTGAGTCTGCAGCTTCACTAGCTGATCGTGGGATATGGAACACTTTTTCCAATCACCCTTTTTGGGGCCGTGAGGGTGGGAGTAGGAGCTAGGAGCGCTAGCCATGTTGGGGTGGTTTCTGCTGGCAAGCTCTGAGGATTTCGCGCTTGGCGTGGACTGGATATGAAGATCCCCTTCTCTTTAAATAGACAACTTTTTTGCATGGTCAGGGTGGTAAGTGCAAAAATGCCTCGACCTCTCGTATTCGCTCAACACGTGGAAGCTGAAATCATGAAGGTGCAGAAGCCGATGAGCACGACATTAAATGAAAAGCCGGATACTGCTCTTTAAGTCAGGTACTTTGAAGTGTTCGGAGAAGGAACCCGCCCTGCAATGCCGAAGACAATCTGCGCATCAGACTCATCGTCATTGAAGCCTGGTTCAGGGGCTACTGAGGGAGTCTTGGATTAAGGGGTCCTCGGATAGCCGGACTATTAGCCTGGGCCGGACTGTTGGGCTATGAAGATACAAGACAGAAGACTTCTTCCCGTGTCCGGATGGGACTCTCCTTTGCATGGGCGGCAAACTTGGTGATTCGGATATGTAGATTCCTTTCTCTGTAACCGACTTTGTGTAACCCTAGCCCCCACCGGTGTCTATATAAATCGGAGGGTTTGGTCCGTAGAGGCAACAACAATCATAATCATAGGCTAGACATCTAGGGTTTTAGCCATTACGATCTCATGGTAGATCAACTTTTGTAATACTCATATTCATCAAGATCAATCAAGCAGGAAGTAGGGTATTACCTCCATAGAGAGGGCCCGAACCTGGGTAAACATTGTGTCCCCCGCCTCCTGTTACCATTAGCCTTAGACACACAGTTTGGGACCCCCTACCCGAGATCCGCCGGTTTTGACACCGACAATGATCATCTCATATAACAAATTATATCACATCATGTCTTGACCATATCACACCACAGCAAGTCCTGCAAAAACAAGTTAGACGTCCTCTACTTTGTTGTTGCAAGTTTTACGTGGCTGCTACGGGATTCTAGCAAGAACCATTCTTACCTACGCATCAAAACCACAACGATATTTGGTTAAGTGTGATGTTTTAACCTTCAACAAGGACCGGGCGTAGCCACACTCGATTCAACTAAAGTTGGAGAAACAGACACCCACTAGCCACCTATGTGTGAAGCACGTCGGTAGAACTAGTCTCATGAACGCGGTCATGTAATGTTGGTCTGGGCCGCTTCATCCAACAATACCGCCGAATCAAAGTATGAGATGTTGGTAAGCAGTATGACTATTATCGCACACAACTCTTCGTGTTCTACTCGTGCATATAACATCTACGTATAGACCGGGCTCGGATGCCACTGTTGGGGAACGCGGTAATTTCAAAAAAATTCCTACGATCACGCAAGATCTATCTAGGAGATGCATAGCAACAAGAGGGGAGAGTGTTGTCTATGTACCCACGTAGATCGAAAGAGGAAGCATTATGACAACGCGGTTGATGTAGTTGTACGTCTTCACGATCCGACTGATCCTAGTACCGAAGGTATGGCACCTCCGCGATCTGCACACGTTCAGCTCGGTGACGTCCCTCAAACTCTAGTTCCAGCTGAGGCCGATGGAGAGTTCCTTCAGCATGACGGCGTGGTGATGATGATGATGAAGTTACCGGCGCAGGGCTTCGCCTAAGCACTACGTCAATATGACTGAGGTGGAAAACTGTGGAGGGGGGCACCGCACACGGCTAAAGATCAACTTGTGTGTCTATGGGGAGCCCCCTGACCACATATATAAAAGAGGGGAGGGAAGAGGTGGCCGGCCCAAGGGGGCACGCCAGGTGTGGGGAATCCTACTAGGACTCCCCAGCCCAAGTAGGATTCCCCTCCTCTTTCCTACTCCTAGCAGGAGAAGCAGGGAAGGAGGAAGAATGGAGAAGGAAGGAGGGGGGCGCCGCCCCCTCCTAATCCAATTCGGACCAGCCCAAGGGGGGCGCGCGGAAACCCCTTGCGGCCCTTCTCTCCTTTCCCGTATGGCCCATTTAGGCCCATTACTTCCCCCGGCAAATTCCTGTAACTCTCTGGTACTCCGGAAAATACCCGAATCACTCGGTACCTTTCCGATGTCCGAATATAGCCTTCCAATATATCGATCTTTATATCTCCACCATTTCGAGACCCCTTGTCACGTCCTGTGATCTCATCTGGGACTCGAAACAAACTTCGGTCATCAAATCACATAACTCATAATACAAATCATCATCGAACGTTAAGCGCGTGGACCCTACGGGTTCGAGAACTATGTAGACATGACCGATAACCAATAGAGGAACCTAGATGCTCGTATTGGCTCCTACATATTCTATGAAGATCTTTATCGGTCAAACCGCATAACAACATACGTTGTTCCCTTTGTCATCGGTATGTTACTTGCCCGAGATTCAATCGTTAGTATCATCATACCTAGTTCAATCTCATTACCGGCAAGTCTCTTTACTCGTTATGTAATACTTCATCCCGCAACTAACTCATTAGTCACAATGCTTGCAAGGCTTATAGTGATGAGTATTACTGAGAGGGCCCAAAGATACCTCTCGGAAACACAGAGTGACAAATCGTAATCTCGATCTATGCCAGCCCAACAAACACCTTCGGAGACACCTATAGAGAACCTTTATAATCACCCATTTACATTGTGACATTTGGTAGCACACAAAGTGTTCCTCCGATATTCGGGAGTTGCATAATCTCATAGTCTGAGGAACATGTATAAGTCATGAAGAAAGAAGTAGCAATGAAACTGTAACGATCATAATGCTAAGCTAACGGACGGGTCTTGTCCATCACATCATTCTCCTAATGATGTGATCCCGTTCATCAAATGACAACACATGTCTATGGTCAGGAAACATAACCATCTTTGATTAACGAGCTAGTCAAGTAGAGGACACTATGTTTTGTCTATGTATTCACACATTTACTAAGTTTCTGGTTAATACAATCCTAGCATGAATAATAAATATTTATCATGAAATAAGGAAATAAATAATAACTTTATTATTGTCTCTAGGGCATATTTCCTTAAGAGCTCAGCGCCAAGGCTGATGGAGATCGGGATCGCTAGCTCGGTGGTGCCCGATACTGAGGCCACCAGCTCTACCTCAGCAGATTGGGCGTCTATGGGTGGTGGCGGCGTCTTGAACGTGTTTGTGCAGGAGGTCCAGACCCAACCTTGTGTCCAAGGTGCCGCCCTCCAGCGATGCGTGTAGGAGTTCCTGACAACGCGGTCGGTCATCCGGGTATGCACTTGTTTTTCTTCTTTTGAATTCTCACAGCCTTCCGTGGGGGCGGGCCAGCGCACCCACTGGGTGTAGCCCCCGAGTTCTGGGTCGGCTGCTGAGCAGACGGCTTGGAACTTTAAGGTGAGTTCTGAGTGCTACCTTGTTCTCTTTTCTTCCTTTGTCCTTGTTGCAGGATTACCACAACCTCCGTGTGGCCGCCTACAACTCCCACGTCAAGGAGCTGGCCAAGCGGGCCAGTGACTCGAACTAGAGCCGAAGTAAGCACTCCGCCTTTCTTCTCACGGGAGCACGTCAGCGCACCCGCTGGGTGTAGCCCCCAAGATTCAGGCCGACTGCTGAGCAGTTGGGCCGGATCTTCGGGCAACTAATATCTTGTCAATATTGATGTCTTCTTTTCTTATGTTTGCAGAGGTGGCCGCCGCAATGCAGCGGCGCTTGGGTGAGGTCGAAACCAAGCTTCGTGCATAGGAGCTGGAGCGCAGCCAGGCGGTCAGGAGTGCGAGCGCCTGACCAAGGAGCCGGCAGCCCAGGCGGAGCAGACAAGGCGAGCTCCACAAACTGAAGGACGGCGAGGACCTCCTCAAGGCTGAGTTTGAGACTCAGCGCTCGAACTGGGCCGAGAAGGAGAAGTTCCTGACCGACGGCTACGAGGAGATCGAGGACATGATCGATGGTAACTTATTTCTTCTTCTTGAGTGGCCGCCGACTGCTGCGGGAGCCGGCTTCTATCTTCTAATCTTCTTCAGCTTTTTCCTGTGTAGAGTACTTCCCGAGCTACTCCATCGCTGTTAGCTAAGCCATCAAGGCACGGCGATCAGCACGAAGGGCGGCGGGCATGGACATCGCGCCCAACGCGCCCCGGAGCCTCGGCGAGCAGCTCTTGACCATCAAGACGCACCTATAGCCGGCCCATCGGATGATCCGCCGCCTGTAGCGCACCGGGGCTCAAGTGTTGGTCGCCCTCTGGCCAGGAGCTCAAATTCCGTGCACCCCCAGCCGGACCGCCGACTGGCTGGAGGTGGCAGTCGGTTGCTTTGAAGCCTGGAAGGGCACCGCGGCTTGGGCGGGTGCTCGGACGGCCCTGGAGTTTGCCAAGGCGTTGTACCCCAACCTGGATCTTTCCCAGTTGGCCACCTTCCGGCAGGAGGCCGGTCCGGAGCTGGCGGAGGTGGGCTCTGAGCTCACCCAACACACGACGGCGCTCGCCGACTACACCAACACCGATGTCTTCATCCCCAACCTGGACGACAAGAGCAAAGAGGTGCCGCCCAGCTAGTTTGGGCTAGACCCGACGCATGAGGAGGACTCGGCAGAGGAAATAGCCTCCAGCGATGAGGGCGGGTACGAGGACAATGAAGACGACCCGCCGGAAGACGGAGCGGACGGTCAACCTCAACTCGACCAGGCTTCAACCAGCGAGCCGCGAGTGGCTGCGCCGACTGCCGCCAATGCTGACCAGGCTGAGACCAACTAGTCGGCCGCTCCACCATCTAGCGTCGCTGCCTCCACCGACCCCTTGGACCCGCCTGCTACTCCTTCGGCCTAGGCGGCCATTTTTATATTGTCTTGTCTTGTCCTTGTAGTCTCTTAAACAATTTCGTTAAATGTGCGTGATTCCACCCACTGGGGGTGTAAGTTAAACTTAATGAATGCTGGCCTCGGGCCTTTTTCAATGTACATATAAGTTTAAATTCTTGCTCAATTTTGTGTTTCTCTCTTTGACTTTCTTCTGTGCCGCGTTCTCCTGGCCGCCTCCCTGCCAGCCGGATAGCCACTCTATGGTCTATGGCTGGGTCAGGGACTTGGTCATTTTTCGGAACAGGCAAGTTACTTGAGCCGCATAGAGTGTAGCTCGATCGATCAAGAAGCCGGCCTGCCGGCTGCTGAGAAGCCGGACAAGGGAGGCGAAGAGCTGTCTAGGCCTAAGTTAGCGTTCTTCCTTAGATGGATTTCGTGTGGATGATAGTTCCGGCCTTTAGATCTTCGTTAGTCGGACAGCTGCGCTGCGAGCTGTGACTTAGAGCGAAGAGAGGGTTTTAGGTGCCGGCACACTACTAGCCAGCTCCGGCTGGTGCGAACTTAGGCCTAGGCGGCGAGCACCCGGGTCGGTTGACCGGAACCCGGACGGGGCAGGAATAGGAAAAACTCAAGTCTTAGCATAAGCTCAACTTATAGATAGATAAAAAGGTAGCCTCCGAGTGTACCTCGGGGGACCTAAGGTCTTTTACTTAATACAAAAGTTGGCGTGGTACATACGCTCAAATCAACTGTAAAATGGGCGGAGCAGATTTGCATTACATGGTCTCTCCATCTCCTCGCCCGCTGTGCATCGCTTGTGTGCCCTGGGCTTCTGGGCGTGGATGAGGTAGTACGAGTCGTTGCCCAGGACCTTGCTAATGATGAAAGGGCCTTCCCAAGGTGCCGCGAGCTTGTGTTGTCCGGCTGATCCCTAGATCAGGCGAAGCACAAGGTTGCCCTCATAGAAAGAACGCAGTCTGACCTTCTTGTGGTGGTAGCGGTGCAGGGCCTGCTTGTAGATGGTGGACTGGCTACATGCTAGCAGTCGGGCTTCTTCTAGGAAGTCGACACCATCTTCTCACGCCTCTTTTGCCTCCGCCACCGTGTACATGGTGAGCCGAGGCGAGTCAAACTCGATATCCGTAGGGATGATAGCCTCGACACCGTACACAAGGAAGAAGGGCATGAAGCTAGTTGATCTGTTACGCGTGGTACGAAGGCTCCAGAGGGCGGCCGGTAGTTCCTCGATCCAGCAGCTGGCCGACCGCTCTAGCGGCTCGATCAGGCGGGGCTTGATGCCAGACAATATGAGGCCGTTTGCTCGCTCCACCTGTCCGTTTGACTGCGGGTGGGCAACGGACACTAAGCCAGTCGGATGCCCTGATTCGCAAGGAAACGGGCCAAGGCGCATTTAGCAAAGTTGGTGTCGTTGTCGGTGATGATGCTGTGGGCACGCCATATCGGACAGTGATGTTGGCGATGAAAGTGACAGTAGTCGGACCATTCAGCTTCTTGATTAGCTTTGCTTCTATCCACTTGGTGTACTTGTCCACGGCGACCAGCAGATGGGCCATGCCGCCTCGTGCCGTCTTGAACGGGCCTACCATATCCAAGCCCCACACGGCGAAAGGCAAGGTGATGGGGATGGTCTTGAGGGCGGAGGCCCGCAGGTGTTGCTTGGTGTTGAACATCTGGCACCCTTTGCACTTCTTGACCAACTCTTTGGCATTGTCCAAAGCAGTCGGCCAGAAGAAGCCATGGCAGAAAGCTTTTGCCACAAGGGACCTGGAGGCAGCATGGCGGCCACATTCGCCTTGATGGATGTATCTAAGGATCTCCATGCCCTTCTCTGGTTCCACGCAGCGCTGATAGACGCCGGTCACGCTCTGCCTTGCGAGCTCTTGATTGACGATGGTGTAAGCGCCTGCTCTGTGTTGGATCTGTCGGGTTAGCACTTCATCGGCTGGCAGCATGCGGTTGACCAAATAGTCGCGGATGGGTTGCACCCAAGATGGGGCTGCTACCACTGTGAAGATAGCGACTTGCACGAGGGGGCCAGGTTGGGAGGCGGCAGGCTGGGGCCGGCCACTCCTAATGACGCTGATGAAGTCCCTGGGCTGACTGCAACAGCCCTTGGGCCGCCTGCTGGGGTTCCTGGGACGAGTGTTGGTGCTCCAGCCCCCGGGCCGCCTGGTGAAGTCCCCACACCGACTGTTGAAGTCCCCGAGCCGTATCCGGCTGCTCCGGGGACAACCGGCACAAAGATGGAGTCGGACTCCGGCGAGGGCATGATAGACGGCTTGCGGAGGCGCTCGAGGGAGACGCAAGCTGGTATGGCTTGCCAGGTGGAGCCAATGCGGGCGAGAGCATCTGCTGCATCGTTGTCGGCCCGTGGCACGTGGATGAACTCGCACCCGTCGAACTGGCCGCTCATCTGCTTGACGAGGAAGCGGTAGCTTGCCATGTTGGCATCCTTGGCGTCCCAGTCGCCTGACAACTGTTGGACCACCAAGTCCGAGTTGCCATAGCAGAGGATGCAGCAAATGCCGATTTCCTTGGTCAGTCGGAGCCCAAAGATGAGCTCTTCATACTCAGCTACATTGTTGGAGGCGGCAAAGTGGATCTGCAGTGTGTACTTCAGCTTGTCGCCTTTGGGGGAGGTGAGGACGATGTCGGCTCCCAAGTCGGTGCGCATCTTCAAGCCGTCAAAATGCATCCGCCAATGCGTAGAATCCGGCGCTAGCGGCAAGTACTGGGACTCAGCCCAGTTGACGAGGAAGCCGGCCAGTGCTTGGGACTTGATGGCGGTGCGGGGCTGGTAGAAGATGGTGTGGGGATCCAGCTCGATGGCCCACTTGGACACCCGGCCCGAGGCATCTCTATTGCCCATGATCTCAACAAGGGGAGCGGTGCAGACAACCGTGATGGAGTGCTCTTGGAAATATTGCTGCAGCTTCTTGGCGGCAAAGTATACGCCGTAGCACATCTTCTGGTAGTGGGGGTAGTTCTTCTTGGAGGCTGACATGACCTCGCTCAAGTAGTACACTGGCCCCTAGACCGACTGGGCCTTGCCGGCTTCTGGGCACTCGACGACGATCACCATGCTGATGACTCAGTTGGTGGCGGCGATGTAGAGGAGCATGGTCTCTTTAGCAGCCGGAGCCGCCAAGATAGGTGGCGTTGACATCATACGCTTGAGTTGGAGGAAGGCAGTGTCCGCCTGGTTGTTCCATCGAAGCAACTGGTTTTCTTCATGAGCTGGTACAGAGGGAGTGCCTTCTCGCCCAGCCGACTGATGAAGCGGCTGAGGGATGTTAGACACCCGGTGAACTTCTGGATGTCACACAGCTTGGTGGGTTTCTCCATCTTCTCGATGGCCTTGATCTTGACAGGGTTGCACTCGATGCTGCGCTCTGAGACAAGGAAGCCCAAGAGCTGCCCGGCTGGCACATCGAAGACACACTTCTCCGGGTTGAGCTTGATGTTGAAATGGCGCAGGTTCTCAAAGGTCTCCTTCGGGTCTTCCATCAGGGTGCCATGCTTTTCTATCTTCACCACAATGTCGTCCACGTAAATGTGGGCATTGCGTTCGAGTTGCTTCAACAAGCACTTCTGCATATAGCGTTGGAAGGTGGCGCCAGCATTTCTCAAGCCGAACGTCATGGTGATGTATCAGAAAGTGCTGAATCGCGTGATGAAGGCGGTCTTCAGGCGATCAGCCGGATCCAGCTTGATCTGGTGGTAGCCAGAATAGGCATCAAGGAAAGACAACAGCTCACATCCAGCTGTGGAGTCGATCACTTGATCTATTAATGGCAGAGCGAATGGATCTTTGGGGCAGTCTTTGTTGAGACTGGTATAGTCAATGCACATGTGCCACTTGTTGTGCTTTTTCAACACGAGGACAGCGTTGGCAAGCCAATCCGGGTGAAACGCTTCATGAATCCGGCTACTAGAAGTCGGGCGACTTCTTCTCCAACAATCCTTCTCTTCTCTTTTGACAGGCGGCAGAGGGGTTGCTTGACCGGCTTGGCATCTGACCTTACATGAAGTTTGTGCTCGGCAAGATCCGTGGGGACACCCGGCATGTCTTTTGGGGACCATGTGAAGATGTATCGATTCTCACAGAGGAAATCGATGAGCTCGCCTTCCTATTTGCTGTCAAGGCCAGTGCCCATGACAGCAAACCTCTCCGGGTGCTTCGGGTCTAGGGGGATCCGCTTGGTCTCCTTGGCTGGCTGGAAGGAGGCCCCTGCTTTAGCTTCCTTGGGGTCAGTCGGCATGGTCAGCTTCTCGCTGGCCATGTCTACCATCCGATCAAGGAGCCATCTTTCTTGAGCGATGACGAGGGAGTCGGCCCTCCGGCTGCTAGCGGCAGCACAATCTTTTGATTTCTTGTAATCTCCAACAATGGTGATGATGCCCTTGGTGCCTAGCATCTTGGCCTTGAGGTATGCATAGCGCGGGACCATCATGAACTTAGCCAGCGCAGGGCATCCCAAGAGCGCATGGTAGGGGCTTTCCAGGTCGACCACCTCAAACCAGATTGGCTCACGGCAGAAGTGATCTCTGTCGCCAAAGAGGACGTCAATCTTTATCTTGCCAATTGGGAAGCAGGACAGGCCGGGAACTATGCCATGGAAGACAGTCCGGCATGGCTGAAGCTGCTTGGCCTTGATACCCAGCCATTCCATTGTCTCGCGGTATAGGATGTTGATGCTGTTGCCACCATCTATCAGAACTCGGCCGAAACGGCAGTTCCGCCTTTCTATTGCAAAGGTTGCATTGAGCACCAGGGTGTATGAACCCGGGCCTGGCATCACAGCTGGGTGGTCAGCCTAGCTCCAAGTGATGGGCCTCTCGAACCAATGCATGCGGGAGGGAGCTTCTGTGCTGACAGCGTTGACCTCTCGGTGCTGTTGCTGCCTGTTGTGCCTGTCGCCAGCTTCGCTCATGAAGATGATGTAGGCGGCATGCTCTTAAGGGAACTCATCTTGAATGGCACCGACTGGTCGGGCTGCCGGCTGCTGAACGACTGGAGCTGGAGGGTCGGCTGGTGGGGGAGGCGGGAGGGCCTCGCCCTTGGCGATCCGAGCTAGCCAGTTGCACTTCTGAATGATGTGGTTGGATGGCTTTGCGCCGCTGTGGAACTTGCATGGAGCGTCAAGAGCTTGCTCAAAGGAGAGGGAGGGCAGCCATGCTCCCTTGCCAGTTTTCTGCCGCTTGGTGGCGGGTTGACCAGTCAGCTGCTGATCTTCGACTGCTGCTACCTGCCGGCTGCTGGGCCTTGCGCTTGTTGTTGTTTTGCTGGCGCCGGTTGGCGTCACTAGCCGGTGTTTGGGAAGCCGGAGGGAGCACCTTCCTGGACGCGTCCACTCGGAACTCCGACTTCATGGAGGAGTTGGTCGTGGCATACTTGTTCTCTATGATCAGCAGCTTGTCAAGGGTGGCAGGCTCGTCGCAGAGGAGCTTGTGCTTGAGCAAGGTGCCCTCTCGGCACCCGGCTGTGAAGTACTCGATGGCCTACACCACATGCACCCCTTCACAGGAGTTGCACAGCTCTCCCCACAGCGTTAAGTAATCGCGGGTGGACTCAGTTGGGCCTTGGATGCACATGGAGAGCTGGCGAGGCTTGGGCGGCCGCTTGTACGTGCTGGTGAAGTTGCGGATGAACACTTCGGTGAAATCCAACTAGCTATTGACGTTGTACGGCTTGAGGTTGTTCAACCAGGTCCGGGACGTGCCTTGGAGAATGAGCGGGACGTATTTCATGGCAACGCGCCTGTTGCCGCTTGCTATGTTGACGACGGTGGAGTAGTCCACCATCCAATCCTCCGCCTTCACGGAGCCGTCGTCCTTGGGCGTGTCCCGTGGGAGCGAGAACCCTTTGGGAAAGGGATCATCACATATGCGGGGGCCGAAGTAAGGCGGGCCGACTGCATCTTCTTCTTCTATCGCCAAGGATCGAGCAAGTCGGTCGATCCGGTGGCGGGCATCATTCTCTCCGATTCCTTCTCGGTGACCCAACCGGTCTCCCAAACTTGGATGCTCAACAGGCAGCGGGGAGGCGTGCCTCTCCCTGCGCGGGGAGGCGGGCAGTGTTGCGCCGTTCCACTACTCTTAGGCGACCGTCTTGGTCGCGCTCGACCGTGAGGTGCATGCGCCGACTACGGCTAGCATCCGGCTCCGGGTCCCTCGGCCATGAGCGCCGCCTGTCGGGGACCGAGAGGTCGAGCCGTGCTCTCGGCGAGGGTGTCGGTTCTCATCTTGCACGCCGGGCTCCATCACGCGGCGGCCGGCTTCTTGCTGCGTGGCCATCGCATCGAGGAGCCGATGTAGGTGCTCTGTCATGCAACGCTTCTCATCGCCCTTCAGGTTGTCCAGCTCTTCCGCCGTCGCCTGGGCGGCACGTAGGTTCTCCATTGGGGTAGCGTAGACCGGGCGGTCGGCTCCCAGCATGCCGACGATGGCGGTGCCGCGTTGTTGGATTGCACCCAGCCGGCTGGGCTCTCCAGCAGCCGGAGTGCCACCTACAGCGCGGTCGATCTCGCGCTGGCAAGCGTCAGTAAGGCGCCTTGCGACGGCTAATTGGTTGGTGCTGTCGATGAGCGAGAGGCGGTGTGCCTCCAGCGTTGCGCTATCCATGCCGTCCTCAACTGGAGTGGCGAGGGCTCGCAGGGCTGCCCAGAACGGATCCCGGTCTGCTCCGGCAGAGCCTCCGCCCAAACTAGTGACCAGTACCTCTGTGACGGTGCCGGCGCTGGTGATGCTGTCTGCGTGAGGGAGCGGGTCGTCGATGATCTCTACGTGGTAGGGGTAGGCATCAGCATCTGCCGCGTCAGAGTCGATGATCATCTCAACCGGCGGATCGGTGGAGCCGATGGACTCTAGGTCTGAGGCGAGCTCGTCGGCGATGTGGAGCTTGCCAAGGAGATCGACGAGGCAGCTCACGGAGCTGGCCAAACCCATGTCGGGGGCAGGCTCGTCGGTGAGATGGACTCCGCCGAGGAGATCGGCGAGGGAGCTCGTAACGCAGGCGGCCTCCACGCCGCGCAACGCATCGGCACAAGCGCCATCGGGCACGCCGAGCTGGCTGTGTTCATGAGGAAGGAAACGGGTTCCCGTCCAGAACGTGTCTCCGGCCAACGGTGTGCCTTGTCCCACGGTGGGCGCCAAATGTCGTGGTATTTCCTCGACATATGCCAATGGGTGGCTAATCATGTAGGAGGGTCAGTAGAACGTTGTCGGGCTCTAGAAGCGGGAGTAGGCAAGACCTCAAACAACACCGGGTCTTACCCACCCAAGTTCGGGGCTCTCCGAGGAGATAACACCCCTAGTCCTGCTCTACGGGGTATCCGCATCACTATGATCAATAGCGGGCTACAAGGTTGCTCCTTGAGCTGTTCGGGCTAGAGGAGGAAGAAGGCAAGCTAGCTCTACTTCTCCCTAGCTATGTGGGTGGTGTGATGAACTAAGGGTTGAACCCTTTGCATGGGTGACTCTGGGGGGTTTATATAGGCCTACCCCCAGGGGTGCAATGGTAATCCGGCTGGTCATGGGACCCGACTGTTAGTGTCTCTGGGCTCCGGCTTCTCCACCGACAGCTGGGGCCTGCCGCCTAGTGGGCCCCGTCGGCTGCCGTGATCTCGGCCGATAGGTAGGGCTCGCCGCCTGCGGCCACGAGGACTAGGACGCACTGTAGCCTTGCCCCTACTGAAGATAGCTTGGTCGGGGGGGCGCATGGCTACAGTGTCGTCGCTTGGCGGGCAATCACTGTAGCCACACCCCGTCACTTCTGGTTAATGGTGCACAGACTTCAAGGGGAGGGATGGTCGGCCTCCCCTTGGGGTCGTCTGCTTTGGGCTCGCCGTCTTCTAGTAATACACAACAGGTGGGGCCTGCCGCCTGCGGGCCGCACCGACCGCCCGTCGTGGGGGCATGGCCCTGCCTGACGTAGGCACCGTCGTGGGCCACGTGGCTACAGTGTCATGTCAGGCGAGGGGTGTCCTCATGGTACGCCTACACTGTGGCCACGTTCCTTCCGGGATTCGGGGGTGGCAGGTGGCACTGTTGCCACACCCTGTCTTGTCGTAGCAGGTGGGTGCAGACTTTGAAGAGGCGATGGGACGTCTGGCAAGAGCCAGCCCATACCCTTGCCGCCTTCTGGGTGCGCCGCCTTCTGGGAGGTGGCCCGTTGGCTCCATCCGGCCACGTGGGGCGGCCTTGTGACCCGTCGGATTGAGGGGCTAGGCCAGCCCCGATGTCTTGAAATTTGCTAGGGTGTGGATGAGGATACCCAGGGTTTATCCCCTCGTCATCACGGTTAATCATGTTGGTAGGGACACTATTGTTCTGGCCCATCAGTGTGCTCGCTTTGCTTGTTCACTTGATGGCAGCGAGAGCTGGCTTGATGCAAGCTCAGATTTTTTTTTTGTCTAGCCAATGGCAGATTGTAACCTTATGATGTTTCGTTAATAAAGCTTCCAATTTCGTTGCAAAAAAGTGACTTAACAGAATTCCCACAGAAAGAAAGCCACGCTAACGGAAGCCAGGGCAAAGAAGCCGCTAATGGGCTCCCATGGTTGGGCTCATTAGAGAGAGAAACGCATTCCCTTGCAGCTTGCAGGCCGAGAATAGGCCTAACAAGGCTTCTGACGCTCTTCATGTTCTTTCTAAGAAAGAAAAAAGTAGATGTGCCCTCCCTACATTTGAACTTGGAACCGACAAAACCAGCTTCGACCAGGCTAGACGATGGTCAACTCACCTTGAAGGTGATATGGCGTGGCATATTTCGATTAGCCTGTCTTTTTCACCATATCGTGTGTATAAAGGAAATCTAACACAACTCTTCCACGGAGACCCCCATCCCACCCCCACAAATAATTGTCCCTTAATTCAATTTACTATGATAATTCTTTGCCTATTTTTTTATTTTTAGTTCTTATAAGTCTTTGGTATACTAGTAGAAACCTTATGCCTGGCCCGATTGTGTCATTGTGCTCCATTAAAGTATTCCATCCTCGGGTTTCCCATGCACCACCACGACATGTGTTCTGATGTTGCCGACGATAGAAAGTGATGTGAGAGCTCACACCGAAAATGCAAGGGCATCTCTTGAGCAGGGCCTCCACAAGCTCCATAGCGTCAGGATTGCCGTTGCGAGGCAATGAATCCGGGAGACAAAAGACCGGTTGTAGCACAGGTGTCTCACCAACACCAGGTCACAGCAACTCCATTGCCCAAGACGAGTGACGGCCAAATCACCCCCATGATCTCGTCGCCATCGACGTCGGAGACGTCGTTGCCGAGATGGGATCAAAACCATAGCGATTGCCCACAACGTGCTACTCGTGGGTTGACACATTAGCGGATGTGGTCGAGAGCAGTTTTGAGTCTAATTTTGTCACATTTCGCAAAGTTTAGGAAGGTTCCACTAGGGTTTCTTTTCTTTATTTCCCCAGATTTACTCTACCAGTTTTTTTTCAATTTTTAAAATTCTTATTTTCTTTTTTCCTATTTGTTTTATTTTTATTTTTTATTCTCTTTTACTTTACCTTTTATTTTTTATTTTTTAACATGTGAATATTTTCTTCAAATTTTTAAATATTTACTAGCATTCACGAACATTTTTAATTCACGATTATTTTATAAATCCATGAACATTTTTTTAAATCCGTGATGTTTTTCAAGATCATGAACATTTGTAAACAAATTCGTATTTGTGAAGATTTTTTCTAATTCATGAATAATTTATTAATTCAGAAAAAATCATGAAAATTTTCGAACACATGAATATTTTTGAATTCATGAACATTTTTAAGTTTGTGACTATTATTCAAATTCATGATTTTTTGTAAAATTTAAACAAAACCAGCAATATAACAAAATGAAGTGAAAAATAAATAAATTTAGTAGACACTTAGACACTGGTTTTTTTTCTCGGTGAATCGTAGTGTTGCTACTTAATCGGTTCATACCTTTTTTTTTTGTTAGAAACACACAAGGCTACGAGTGGTGAACCTTTCATGGGTCAGCGAGCGACGCTCGGCTGCGATATGAGAGATGTCCGTGCGCGGTGACTATATCTCGATAGCGATTTGTATCGTACGCTCGCCTGAAGCAAATTTTGTGTCGCGTTTAACTGGGCAGGCCCGGTTCTTCTCCTTCCTGTCCCGCTCGGTTGGCTATTCGGTCTGATTTTTTTTTCTTTTTTTTCTTTCGATTTCTTGTTACTTCAATGTTTTTCCAATTTTCTAATTTCTTTATTTTTTCACCAGTTTCTTCGTTTCTTTCTCTGTTTTCATTGCCTTTTTTCTTTACTTTTTCTGTGATTTTTTTGGTTTCTTTGTTTGTTTCTCGGTTGTCACTGAGTTTTTTTTTCTTTGTTTCCTAAATTTATTTTATGATTTTTTTTGTTTTTCTTTGTCTCTTTCTGGGTTTTCACTGTTTTCATTTTTTTTTCTTTGGTTTTATTTGTTTCTTTTTTGGCTTTCATTGGTTTTGTTCATTTTTCTTTGTTTCTTTGTCATCTGATGTTTGGCTGAGGTGAGAAAGTCTTTCTTTTTCACGAGGGCCACATGTCATCTATTGTTTGGCTGAGGTGAGAAAGGGTTTTTTGTGAGATGGAGGTAAGGTTCTTTTTCCTCTTTTTTTCTTCGAGATGGAGAAACAAGCGTATACCTTCATCTTAAGCGGCACGCAATCGCGCCCCTCAACCACTAGTCTCCCTTCAAGGAACGGGGGAGGATGATGCGGCCCTATGTGCAGCTGGTACCGATCCTGGTAATAAGGTCAACCAAGGAAGAAAGGAGATGTATGTTGTGTCTGCATTGTGTCAACCAGTCGGGACGATGAACACGTCGGACAGTTCAATAACGACGCGGAGACAAGAAAATAATGTCCACAAAATCAGCTACAAGGTGTCTGCGTTACGTGACAAGCTTGTCGCAGACACCTTGTAGCGGGTGGAGACCATGGAGGGTGGATAACACAAGGAGCACAATCTATGACCTAGTCCAGAATTGGTCATGGTCCAAATATCCACACGTTACACGTCTTGGCTACATCGTTAGGGAACATGCAGAATACAAGAGGAGCCGAAATTACCATGGTTTTGTGGTTTGTGCGTACGTTTGCTGCGGCCAAAAACATGTGTTGATTTCAGTCGACAGAAGCCTAGTGTACGTGGTATAAACTTCAGGACGTACACGTCTTTGTTTTGTAAGCTAGAGGAGGAGAGCAGCTATTCTGACCCCATCTACACCCGCGCATGAACAATAAATTCACAAAAAAAAACATAGGAAACATATAAAAAATTCTGAACTTTTTCCCGCAAAAAAAGTTTTGAACATTTTTGACATTCAAGATGCTTGATAAGGTGCTTGCAAATTTTCGTGGTGTTTGAACATTCAAGGTGCTCGTGGCGAAAATAACGAAGTTTGGCTTTCAAAGAAACTTAGAGAAACTGCACTGTTTAGACCTGATTTTGCTTTTTTGAAATGAGCTCCTGTTAGGGCATATTTCTCTCTTAGTGATTTTGATGACGACAATGCATTTGCGGACTAATCGTGTGCATTGAGCATTTCAGATTATCTATCATATGGCACAAAACGATTCGAGCCCCTGGAATTTTTAATAGTTAAGACATGGAAGGAATTTGTGTAACACATCCTCGTCTTCACCGGCTCCACTTGTGGTTACTTCTTATATTTACTTTGTGCAAACTTTATTTGTGTTGTATCCTTTGTTTGCTTGCTTGCTTGCTTTCTTGTGTTGTTGTTGTTAGCATCATATAGGTTGCTCACCTAGTTGCATATCTAAACAACCTATTTGTTAAGAAAAGCTAAAAATTGGTAGTTTCCTATTCACCCTCCTCTAGTCAACCCTATCGATCCTTCCAGCTCCCTTAATGTCATTTGAGCACAAAAAGTTGCATGCTTATGAAAAAACTCGAGCATTTTGAATGTAAAAAAATCAGATTTTTTGAATGTTTCATCTTTTTTTTTAATTTACTGTTCACCGGGAGCATATGAGTCTGGGCTCAAATATGGATTGCCGGACGCATGCGTGCCTAATTGGACGTTTGTCGGTTAAATTAGGGTAGGGGTTGGTTAGGATATTTGGGAAATATTAGTCACGTAAGATCCGACTTCTAACCGGACAAACAGTATTTATATCTTTTTGCATCGTAGCTTTAGGAGGTTTTAGTTTATTTTGGTTGTCGACGAAAAATATAGCAAGCCGGGTATCTCTCAGTAGCGAGTTATTTGTTACATTCTTGTCAAGTAGCTTTAATTATTGTTTTTGTGTTTCTGATGAGAAATTGGAGATGCCGTCTCTAATTTGTTGAAAATTTTACTCGTGGCGTCAATTCTTTAATTATACCGTACGCGTGCAGGGGAGAGAGAGAGAGAGAGTTGCTTGGCCCATGAGGCCCATATACATTATTATGTATAGCAACAGAAGAATAGAGATTGCAAATTTTTATAGGTAGCTTACCAAATAACATCAACATTTTTCTCAAAAAAACAGAAGAATGGAGATTCCTCAAAAAAAAATAGAGAAGGTTGACTGATTCCAGATAACATCAACATTTTTCTCAAAAAAAGATAACATCAACATTTGTGTCTCAAAAAAAAAAAGGATAACATCAACATTTCGTGTATCATGTTCTACTCCTACAACGGTAGCCAGTAGGAGTATTGTATGAAAGTCATACCTATGATTTTGTTTTTTGGGTGTTATTGCTGGTATGTTTAGGAAAATAAGTGTCTATTTTTTATATAGCTTTAGCTAAGCTTTGTACAAACAAAGAACTGTCATAAGTGCTTTAACAAATTCCCTTTCCTTTTATTGTGCAGTGCCTTTATGAAAGCACTAGTTTCTTCAATTCTATTGTAACCGCCAAATGATGTGGTGAAGTTTTGAAGTGTTTTATGTTTGTTCAACGGGTAAGATCAAATCTTTCTTCGCGAAGACACTAGACAGGCGTTCAGTCTATCCCTAGATGAGTGGTGAGTGAAAGGGGCACCCAACCCTCAGTAAGTGACATGAACACTGCAACACTGCAACACTGCAACCCAACCATCGGTGTTGGTTTTACAGAGACGAGTACACAAAAGAGAAACTAACTAATGCACGCAGCGGCTACATACATGCTACGACAGCCTACGGCAGGGCATGCCGCCTACATTTCTTCGATTTCTTCTTATTTTTCTGCTTGTGCACCTCTATGTTTTCTGGGGTCAACAGGCCTCTGGCCTCGGGCGCATCTTCCTCGGCTGCTCCTGTCCCCGGTTCGCTGTCGGAACATCCGTCAGTCTGCAGTTGGACAACCTCTGCAGCAGCTGTGTTCCTTCTCTCTTCTTCCATGGACGCTTTTTCAGAACGCAGAACGCTGATGATCTTCTTCAGCTTCTTCCCGCCATCCTTCCAGGTCAAATAGAGGTCCTTGGCAGTCACACATGCTCTCTTCTCCGCCCTACGAGTGCGGCGGCAAACAGCTCAGATGGGAAGAATAACAAACAATTTGCAGAAAATAGTGCCAAGTTGTGGGGTTTGTTGTATCAACTGGAATAATTATTGCGTTTATCTATGAACTGCCGATATTCTAATACATGTGCATACCTATCATCAGGTTGTTTTTCAAAGTCGTTGCAGACTTGCCTGACCTCCAGTAACAAATCCACATCTATCTTCGTTGGGGGTCCTCTTTGCGTCAGCCAGGAAAGGACACTCTTAAGGAATACAACAATAGCCCTTGCATCTTTCTGCACATATAAATTAGTTGCTTAATAAGTATAGAAAAACTGCTAGTGGTGAATTATCAGACCAAATGAAAGGAAAACCTAACACCTTATGTACTCACCTGGCCTTGCTTGTTGGCTTGAAACGCCTCAAACTTCTCCCAAAATTCAGCATCCCCGATTTTGTTACCACCACGGTCCCTTTCACGTGGCAGCAGACCTTTCCTCTGTATCTTTCCAAGAAAGTTATTCTCTATACTTTCATCACGAAAAAGCGAATTTGCCGTCCGAGCAACTTGATTAACCATGCAGTCCCAACTGCTAATTATGATAGCATTCAAGCCTCGACACGTCGCCTGGGCTCTGGGCGAACCTGCGACTAGCATGCGTTCTCCAATTACTTCAAGCGCATCAGCAAACAGCCTTCTGAATTTTCCAAGTTTCCGAGACCTTATTTGCAAAGCACCTAGAATCTTCTGCGAGAATTCGAAAGGCAAATCCTCCAAAACTTTGTGCATCTCAAGGAAACGGGTGGCCTCGTAGCAATCCCCCACTTTAAGATTTAAAGGCACAAGATAAAGTGTGACAACTAATCTCAGAAGGACTGGAATGTGTGAAGTACTTGAAGTCTTCTGGACCCACTCTTGGATCATATATTTCTTTGTCAAGAGACTCCTGACCGACTCAAATATGAAACGCCCTGCTGATATTGACATTTTCTCCAGTTCTCGATCTGGCGTAGACATCAAACAACTCTGAAAGTAAAGGCTGCAGTTTTTGCGCTTTACCATCTTGACAAAAATAGATTCTGCGGAGAACATACAACCATGAAGTACAAAACATGATGAAGCAAAATAACCAAGACACTCTATGAGATCCACACAGCACACTGGGGATATGTAATCCGGTTCGGTTCGCCAGTTTGTGTTCAAGGTAAACTTGAAGGTGGACTCAAGAGCAAGCTTTAAGTTCAGGAGCAAGGAATATCTGCCATCAAGACCACTAGGGTGTTGACTTTCTATGTGCTCGAAAAAGTCGAAACGGCTGTGGTGAACAAATATATCCAAAGATTGAAAAAAATTTGCCCACTCAGATTCGCTGTCCAGGTACTGCATAAGTCTTGAAGTCAGCATGGCACCCCAAGGTACTACGTGTAGCAGAAGTATGGCCATTCTCCCAAGATGCCCATGTGTCAGTTTCTTATTTGACGGCCTGAGATGCGCATCAAGGGAATCAACAATCAGACCATATGCAGATGGCGAGTAAAGTAGACCAATGTTCGACTCATCAACTGAAGCTTCCTCCCACAACTGCTGTAGGAACTGGAGCCCTAAACTGAATAGTTTTCGTTTCGAGCACATGTAGAGACATTTGGTATAACATTTAGCTTTGAAGTACGCTTCGGCTATTTCTGACCAGCATTCAGTCATAGCAAAACAGTCACCAGCATCCTCAAGCCTTGAAGTGCTGCAATTTTGCATATACATCATTCCTATGGCAATGCAAGGAAACAATGTTTCATCAGATGGAGTTGGATGGAATGTGAAGTAATGACTATCCATATGAAAGATGAAATTTAGCATGAATTTCAACAGTACACTAAAGTAATGCAGGTGCGGCAACGAGACTTTTAGCCATGTCACTCCATCTTGAAACCATATGGAAGCTTCAGCCTTGATCATCTCGATCAGGCGAAGTGAAGTTTTAAAATTTGAAGATCTTTACTTCTTAGGTTACTCTCTTGGAGCAATTTGCCATTTTTCAATGTTAAGGAATGACGGAACTATAGAAGTACCGATACTACTCAAAAATTGTGGAGTCCGCAAACCTGCTCTTTTGTAGTCGTGTAACTTGATATAGCAACTGGCAGCTTTCTCGTGCATGCCAATAGATTCATAAATCTCTGCCGCTTTTTGCAATGAAGCCTGGCCCAGCTCCAAATTCTTAGGCATGACACTGTCTGCAGTTGATACAAGTCCGGCAGCTCTTGCCCACTTCTCTCTGTATGCATCATTAGCCTTTTCGAAACACATTGTAGCCATCTCAAAATGCCCCTCATTGAATAACTATAAGAAAAAAAATGTGCACTTGTGACATGGAATAGCAATTGCAGAAGAGAAGTACAGTAACACTGCAAGTAGGTATGTAAAAAGCAGGTATACATGCAAGTAGGTGTGCATAGATCAATTGTCAACTTGAAGTCCCAAAGATTTAATCATATTAAATATGAAAACTTCACTGACTAGGTAACATCATTAAATTGCATGCAAAAAACTAGTTTCCCAAAAAGCCTAAGCTGATGGGGAAATGATCTTTGAATTCAAGGCCTGTTGGCCCTAATACCATATTGAATTGCATGCGCCAACCAGTTCACCCAAACGCGTAAGCTTGACTGCGTGCAGTATATTTCAACAACGTAATGCATAGCGCAATAAACTAGATTTCCACACCAAAAAAGTGTATATCACTAACCTTGGTGCCCCGCCGCCTCCAATCATCAGTGCTGCTTCCTGTCTTCATTGCTTCAATGAAGGAAGAATCAAGTAATCTTACTTCTACAAGACACAACTTGTTCCAGAAGTCAAACATTGGCCTACAGTAATCATCTGCGGTTTCACATATCCACAATCTTTGCCTAGTTCGTGTGATGGCAACATAAAGTTGCTTCAGCTCTGAACAGAGAAGACAGTGCTTGTTTCTGTCGAATTCCGGATGAGAGATCTCCTCAGGTGAGGATAAAATATTTTTGTTTTTCATATAGCCATAGACAACTCTCCATTTGTTTCTTAAAGGCGATGAACTGAAAATATTGTACAACAGCACATCCTACAGATAAAAGAAGTGTTGAAACAACCCATTCTGCAGATAAAAGAATTTGCAAAATGAACACAAATGGAGTGAGCGGGTAGGCCCATACCTGGAATTCAAGACCTTTACATTCAACAATAGTCAAAACAAGGGCCTGTTTACCAACAAGATCAACAATTTGTTTTTTGGTAGCATCATCACGAACCAATATGACTTGCTCGGCACCAAACCCATGCGGGTTACCATCCTTACTTTTGCTTTCTCTAAATATATTTACAAGTCTAAACCCATGCGGGTTACCATCATTTTTATCGTTACCAGTCTCCAGCACTACAGGAGGTTCTCCATATACAAGTCCAGTCTCTGGATTAAGCTTGTCAACACTTGATGGGAAAAAGAAGTACAAAAGGTCAATGATACTTTGGGCCATACGAAGAATCCCGGAATGTGTGCGAAAATTTTGAGTAAGTTGAAACATATCAGAGAGATGGCATTGTTTTCCATGTTTATTTCCTTGATTACATGCTTCAGTTTCTGAGAGGAATGTGGTATAAAAAAGTGAGCGAATATCTTCAAATCTGAAATCAACCCCCCTTGCGATAGTCTGCGCAGTATCACCGGCAAAATGGAAGCCCTCCTCGAAATTCCTGCAGACATACTTAAGAAGTGCTATTTGTGTCATGGTTAGATCCTGCACCTCATCCACATAAACAAAATCCACCATGTCGCCATTGTAGCCCTCTGAAACTAGACTTTTGTGAAGGCTATTCACAAAATCAGACAAATCAAATTCTCTGGCAGTGCACTTCATGCTCTCATAATCAAGGAAAATATCATAAATCCTATCTCTCTTCTCACTGTTCAAGGATGAAAATCTTTTATCTGAGAGCATCACATAATCTGATCTTTCAAGTTTTCCTGTACTAGGCCTGCTTGCTTGATATCCGCCCTTTATATGAGAAATTATTTCAGTAAAGACAGTGGACGCATCAAGTTTCTTGGTCAGGTCTGCATTAAAATGAGGCCAGTACGAAGCAGCAAATTTCTCATAAGTAACTTCCTTCAGTTCAATCAAAGTTTGCAATGCATGGGATTTTGAATAGCCCCTCTCAGTGCTAGACCTCAGTTCACCATAGAAAATATCAAAAAATGATGTCTGGCGTGTTCCATCAAGCATCATCAAGAACTTGCGATATGTTATAGCCACTGTTTCAAATAGCCCGCTATAGCTCCGCTATAGCACGCTATAGCGTTTAAAAAAGGTCTTGCGCTAAGAGACTTTGGTCCAAACAAATGAACAAACATTTTAAATAGCGCGCTATAGCTCCGCTATAGCACGCTATAGCATTTGAAAGAGGTCTGGCGCTAAGATGCTTAGCGCGCTATTTAAAACTTTGGTTATAGCAAGGGGATAGTGCTCACAAGGTAGATCACAAAAATTGTCTGGAATTTCTGTAGATTGTTCCATATCATCAATGATGTCATGCATATCGGTGCTAGGCTGGTCAGGGGCATCACCAGAGACAAATCTGTAAAGGGTAATGTAACTTGAAATTAATATGAGAAGAACAGTGACAAAGAACCAGCTTGCAGTGTATAGTTCCAAAAAGATGCATTGCAAGTAGATAAAATACATTAAACCGTTTGAAAGAACATGGGAAAGGGGCATTTTTTTACAACAAGACAAAGGAGCATTTCAAGAGTGTGGTGAAAGAGCACATTTCTACTGGTACAAAAAAGAGCACATTTCTTTGCTCCACTTTCAAATGGATAAATGAAAATAATTTTCCGAACTAGAAACGCATGTAAAAACAGTCACATGGAGCTCCAGATCCAACGGATTTACCTTTTAAGTCTGCAAATTTGATTCTTTACAGCCGAACATAACTTTGGGCTTACAGTGATGAAGACTTGTTTTGCAAAACTTTCTTCCTTTATGTCATTCAGTGTGATAATATTTTTTTCACAAGCCCCAAGTAAACCAACTTCGTCCAAGTTAAGCCCCCGGGATGCAGTAAATGACATTTGCTCTATTTGAAGTAGTTTCATTGTCAAGACGGTGGTTTTCCCAGTTCCTGACCTCCCAAGTATGAAACTAGTCTGAGGGAATCGGATTATCACATCCTCTTCGTCAGTCAGTTCGAAGGGAATATCAATTTCAGACCCATCAGTAGCTGTCAGCAAATGTTTTGTCACTCCAGATGATAAAGAGTAGAATTTCATCAGCAAGAAGCTTTCACTAACTTTCAAATTCTCCAGAAGACATGATGTATCCATGCGATCATGATCTTCCTGGGCATCAACTGTGCAGTCCTTATAGCGAATAATATTATGCTCAACATCCCAAATCACAGGAACTTCCAGTTTCCTGTTATCCACAAAAAAAAAAATGGATGGGAGAAATAAGAAGAATATCAACATTTTGATCATCTGCAAGCATGAATATTTTTACTAGCAGTTCATTTGGAAGGACCAAAAGTTAGAACAAAAATAAAAAGATCTTGCACTACTACTTGGGTAAAACCAAGAAAGAATAAACAAAACATACCCATCTGTCTGCACTCTTCGGCAGTGATCCAGGTAATCATCTGTGTACATGGAAAACATGTTTTCGAGACGTTGAACAGTTCTTGCAACATGCTTGTGGGGTAGTAGGTCCCAAATTCTTATTATCTGGAAAACCCTTCTTTCTTTTTTCTCCATGTCAATATTCCAAATAAGATAAAAATCCCTGACTTTGTATACTTTTGCAAGTTGGAAAGTATCACATATATCAATGTTCTTAAATGTTGTCCTCCAACCACCACCAAGTTTAACAAGTTTCTGCAGTACTTCCCTCTTGAGCTGCGGTGATTTTAGTCCGATGATAAGATTTTCTAAATCCGTCGCTAAGAACAACCTGTCAAATTGGGGAAATACATAACACAGAACTTGAGTAGACATGCATTCAAGAAAAATCAAAAGATTTTTTTAATAAGTAGGTAATTCGCCAGATGGTATGTACTGTATATGAATTTAAGCCTAGCATTGTCATGTGGGGCCATCATTACTAACATAGCAGCAAGCCATGGGAGGAGGGGACATCTTCAGCTAAGACTTGCAGGTATGCCAAGTTACACAAATTCACTTTCTTCTCGAGTTAGTTTACTTGTTTCCAAAGACACAAGGTAGTTACTCTTTGTTAAGATAAGATTGGAATTAAGGCATCTTTGATTCATAGAAATTTAAGAACACAGGAACAGGAAGAATTTGAGTGTCATGCCTTGTTGATTCCAATAAGATAGAATCACAAGAAAATGATTCAAAGAATGTTTGATGCACCATAGGGATGGAAACCTTCCAATGAAATGTAGTGCAAAAGAAACCCTAGGGAAAATGCCTACATATAGTAATCCTAGTATCCTATAAATAAAAAACACACACATAGCAAAAAATTCAATATGAATACAATCCTCCAAAATTCCTATGAAAATCCTTTGAATCAAAGAGGCCCTGATTTTATTAGCTCCACCCCCATATAATGGAACTTGGCACCTCTGTTTTCAAGGCGTCCCTAAGGCGTCGCCTAGGCGACGCTTAGGCGTCAGGGCGCCCTGCGAGGGCAAGGCGTCCACCTCGCCTTAGGTGGGTGTCTAAGGCGTCCGAGGCGTCTGCCTAGGCGTCCGAGGCGTTGCCTTAGTCCATTTTGGACGCCTTAGCTTGCCAGGCAGGCAGGGGAGCTGTTTTAGGCGGGAAACTGGAATCATGTTGGCGCCAACAGGTAAGAGGGGAGAAAGAGAGAGAGAGAAACAGCCCCCAATCCACACACTCCTCCCCCTCCTTCTCTTCAGTGGCTCCTCTCCAGCAGATCTGGTTCCTCCTCCTCTCCAGCAGCTCCTCCCCCTCCTCTCCAACGGTTCCTCCTCTCCAGCAGCTCCTCCTCTTCCTCCTGTCCAGCAGCTCCTCCTCCTCTTCCTCCTGTCCAGCAGCTCCTCCTCATCCTCCTGTCCAGCAGCTCCTCCTCTGCAGTACAGCAACAACAAGCAAGAGCAACAGTAAGGTATACCTCCCTCTCCCTTCTCCCACACCCTCCTCTGCTCTCTTTCTTCTTTGCTGGACTGTTTTGTGCTAGCTGGTTGGTGGTTGCTCACTTGTCTCTTATAGTGGTTAGTGCCTTAGTGGCCAGGCATATGTTAGTGATTAGTTTAATGATAGTGGGGTTAGTGCCTTAGTGGATGCTCCTTGGTTGAATAAAATAATGCATGCTGTTGGCCTGTTGGGTGGATTAGAATAAAGGCTAGTTGAATACTGATGCATAATGTGTTGTGCTCAACAATGGATTAGTTTAATGACTAGTTGAATGCTGATTAGTTTAATGGCTAGTTGATTGTCGCTGTTTGCTACATCTGCATGAGTAGAGTAGTTTAGTTGCTGCCACAGCAGCCTTTTCATATGCCATGGCAGCCCTTTTATCAGTTATGCTAATATTCCTTTGTGTTTGGTTGTTTGCTGCAGGTAGTAGAAGTGTAGCACCATGGATGGAAATGCAGCAGCTGATGGGGGTGAGCCCACCTACGATCCAATGAAAGATCCAACAAGGAAGCCACAACGGTCAAATGATCCGGGATGGAACTATGGATATTGGTCTGAGCCTCCAAATCGGGATCTTGTTGTGTGCGCTCTTTGTGGCAAGATAACTTCTGGAGGGATCAAGAGGCATAAAGAGCATCTTGCGGGCGTCGGGGGAGATGCAATTGGTTGTCCTAAGGCCACCACACAATTGAGGAGAGAAATGGGAACATATTTGGAGCAAAATAGGAGGATCAAGGGAGTAGTAGATGTAGATGATGTTCAGGAGGTTGTGGAGGTGAGTTCAGTTGGAGCAAACATCGCCTCTAAAAGGCCAAGCTCAGGGACAGCAGCCAAACAGAATAAGAAAGCATTTATCACCAACATGCAAGGTAAAAAGAAGTCTGTTTCTGTTGTGTCTGCCGCCAATAGTTCCAAGCCAATTGTTGCCATGCTACGAAGAACACCCGAGGATCTTGTAGATGAAAGACGCTCTGGGTGTTCTCAAAGCACCATGGAGTCCAGCACAAAGACTCCAGAAGAGAGGTAGTATGTCAATATGCAGTGGGCATTGTTCTTTTACGAGTGTGGCATTCCATTCAACGCTGCAAGTAGTAGGCAGTTTGAGGTTGCAATTGAAGCCTCTTGTCAATATGGGTCAGGTTACAAGCCTCCTAGTGCACATGAGCTGAGAGAGAAATTGCTTAATGATTGTGTGAAGGAAACAGGACTTTTGAGGAGGCAACACGAGGCAGCATGGAAAAAATATGGATGCACACTCATGTCGGATGGCTGGTCGGATAAAAGAGGACGCCATTTGATTAACTTCCTTGTTAATAGTCCAGAGGGCACTTTCTTCTTGGAGTCGGTTGATGCCTCAAGTGTATGTCATGATGGTGATATGATAGCTGATTTGCTTGAGAAGAGAATTCTGGATGTTGGAAAAGAGAATGTGGTACAAGTTATCACCGATAATGGTGCTAATTACAAGAAAGCTGGCCACCTTCTAATGGAGAGGATGCCTACTCTATATTGGAGCCCGTGTGCATGTCATTGCTTGGACCTAATGTTGGAAGATATAGGAAAGTTGAAGGCATTTAAGAAGCCTATTGCAGGGGCTAGACGTGTCACAACTTTCATCTATAGACACGGAAGACTTCTTAGTCTAATGAGGAAGGCCACGGGTGGGGATCTTGTGAGACCAGCAGCCACTCATTTTGCCACAGCCATCCTCACACTTAGGAGTTTGGTCAAGAACAAGGCTGCATTAAGGAGTTTATTTACATCTGAAGAATGGGTTGGAAACAAGTTAGCAAAAACACAAGTTGGCTTGAATGTGCAAGAGATTATACTTTCAACGGAGTGGTGGAGCGCAATTGAGGACTGCCTTAGAGCTTCAACTCCACTTCTTAGAGTTCTTAGAGTAGCAGATGGTGATGAGAAGCCTGCCATGCCTGAGATTAAAGCACTTATGATTTATGCAAAGGAGAGGATCAATCTAGGTTTCCCTCAACAAAACAAGCAACCATTGCTCAAGAAGATCTTGGCCATTGTTGATAAGCGTTGGGAGAATCAAATGGATCATCCATTGTATGGGGCTGCTCTATTTTTGAACCCAGGAAAGTTCTTTCCTATTGTAAGCAGAAATGATGATGCCTTAGTTGGGGAGCTTAGGAGCTGCTTTAATGATGTGCTTGCAAAAATGGTACCGGATGCCAATGTTCGAAAAAAGATTGATCAACAATCTGTGCTCTATGAGCAACAGCGAGAAAGCTTTTCTAATCCATTGGCACTCGAGACCATGAGCACAAGAAACCCTCGTAAGTCATATTAAATGCATCATGTTAATTTCAGCATGTTAATTCCAGTTCCAGCAATGTAATTTCTGTACAAACTCTTAATATGTGTCAGTTTTTATCATTTTAGTTGATTGGTGGAGTTCATTTGGTGGTCGGGCCATTGACCTACAAAGGTTTGCAAAGCGCATTGTTAGTCTTTGTGCTTCATCATCTGGTTGTGAGAGGAATGGAGCACGTTTGAATTTGTAAGTCAACTAGTAAAGCAGTATTTGTGTTTGTTCAATGATGATTTCAGCAAGTTATTTACTTATTTCACTTGTTGTTTCTACTTTGTAGATCCATACAAAGAAAAGGAACAGATTACAATGGAAAAGGTTGAATGATCTTGTCTTTTTTTCATACAACCGGAAGAATATGCAACGGTTTCAAAAGAGGCGTGAGAAGGTGGGCGAGAATAGCTTTGAGGCTTTGGTCATTGAGGATTTTGATTGGGGCAATGAGTGGGTGGACCCATCACTATCACAACCTCAAGGTGCTCGAGGTTGTCCTGAAGACAATCAAGACATTACATGGGAGGATGTTGATGTGGCTATTGGTGCATCTTCAAACCTTCGAGGCCGCAATCTACATAGGACAGCAACTACACTTCATAGGGGCCAGACAAATGTCCGTCTGCACTACGCACGCAAGAGACCTACTACAACACGACCTATAATTCCTGAAGAAGATGAGGTAGAGGAGGACTTGGAGCAAGAGCAACACTCAAGTATGCCCAATGTGGAGGGGGAGGATTCAGACTACGTTGAGGATGATGATGATGTGAGCAATGACGATCAAGAGCCAACTAATGTTGACCAAGATGGTGAAGACAACACCAATGCCAATGAGTTTGATGATGATGACTTTTGATTGAGACTTTGAGAGTGGAGAGACATGAGAGAGCTGAGCTGGCCACCTTTATCCCTTTTGCTATGCTGGAATTATCTATTATTCTGTTTGTCTTATGTGGAATTATCTATTATTCTGTTTGTCTTATGTGGACCATTGCAGATTGCAGTTGCACTCATACTTGCTATCTTTCTTTCCACTTTTGTTTGCTCCCTCACTTTTATTTCTATTTTTTGTGGAATGTGCACTGGTAAGTGATACATTATTCTAACATATTTGTTCATGACTTCATGTTGATGCAGAATTCTGTTGGGGAGAAAAGCAAGTGCAAAGAGGATGGGGGCTCTACAACAATCAGTTGCAAGGTGTGTATGGCTGTATGCCTAGTTGCTTAATGCCTACCAAATTCTACTTAATTCTGTTGCTTACAAGTCTCTAAGGCGTCGCCTCGCCTTATGCCTCAGCGCTTAGGCAGTGAGGCGCCCCCCAGCGCCTCGCCTCGCCTTACCGCCTTAAAAACATAGCTTGGCACATGATATTTGGCTCTCTTTTTTATATATGGAAAAGGCATTTCATCTCAGCTTTATGTTGATACAACTTAAACAAGAAATGACCAAGAAAAGGAATTTAATCCCCACCATGGCCTAGGCATTTTACAACCTTAAACTGCCTCGACCACACATGACAACGTCATCAAGGCCGCGCTCCCTTCGATTTTTACAATGCCTTGACCACACATCACCCATGATTACCCTATCCCTTAGATCATGACAAGGGTACAAAATAAAATAAGGAACTTCCATAACAGAAACAATGTTCAACTGACAACGACACCCACAGAATCTGGTTTTGTGCTTACGTGGCACCACACAATCTGGTTTTGTGCTGACCTATGTTTTTAAGGCGGTAAGGCGAGGCGACGCACTGGGGGGGCGCCTCACTGCCTAAGCGCTGAGGCATAAGGCGAGGCGGCGCCTTAGAGACTTGTAAGCAACAGAATTAAGTAGAATTTGGTAGGCATTAAGCAACTAGGCATACAGCCATACACACCTTGCAACTGATTGTTGTAGAGCCCCCATCCTCTTTGCACTTGCTTTTCTCCCCAACAGAATTCTGCATCAACATGAAGTCATGAACAAATATGTTAGAATAATGTATCACTTACCAGTGCACATTCCACAAAAAATAGAAATAAAAGTGAGGGAGCAAACAAAAATGGAAAGAAAGATAGCAAGTATGAGTGCAACTGCAATCTGCAATGGTCCACATAAGACAAACAGAATAATAGATAATTCCACATAAGACAAACAGAATAATAGATAATTCCAGCATAGCAAAAGGGATAAAGGTGGCCAGCTCAGCTCTCTCATGTCTCTCCACTCTCAAAGTCTCAATCAAAAGTCATCATCATCAAACTCATTGGCATTGGTGTTGTCTTCACCATCTTGGTCAACATTAGTTGGCTCTTGATCGTCATTGCTCACATCATCATCATCCTCAACGTAGTCTGAATCCTCCCCCTCCGCATTGGGCATACTTGAGTGTTGCTCTTGCTCCAAGTCCTCCTCTACCTCATCTTCTTCAGGAATTATAGGTCGTGTTGTAGTAGGTCTCTTGCGTGCGTAGTGCAGACGGACATTTGTCTGGCCCCTACGAAGTGTAGTTGCTGTCCTATGTAGATTGCGGCCTCGAAGGTTTGAAGATGCACCAATAGCCACATCAACATCCTCCCATGTAATGTCTTGATTGTCTTCAGGACAACCTCGAGCACCTTGAGGTTGTGATAGTGATGGGTCCACCCACTCATTGCCCCAATCAAAATCCTCAATGACCAAAGCCTCAAAGCTATTCTCGCCCACCTTCTCACGCCTCTTTTGAAACCGTTGCATATTCTTCCGGTTGTATGAAACAAAGACAAGATCATTCAAATTTTTCCATTGTAATCTGTTCCTTTTCTTTGTATGGATCTACAAAGTAGAAACAACAAGTGAAATAAGTAAATAACTTGCTGAAATCATCATTGAACAAACACAAATACTGCTTTACTAGTTGACTTACAAATTCAAACGTGCTCCAATTCCTCTCACAACCAGATGATGAAGCACAAATACTAACAATGCGCTTTGCAAACCTTTGTAGGTCAATGGCCCGACCACCAAATGAACTCCACCAATCAACTAAAATGATAAAAACTGACACATATTAAGAGTTTGTACAGAAATTACATTGCTGGAACTGGAATTAACATGCTGAAATTAACATGATGCATTTAATATGACTTACGAGGGTTTCTTGTGCTCATGGTCTCGAGTGCCAATGGATTAGAAAAGCTTTCTCGCTGTTGCTCATAGAGCACAGATTGTTGATCAATCTTTTTTCGAACATTGGCATCCGGTACCATTTTTGCAAGCACATCATTAAAGCAGCTCCTAAGCTCCCCAACTAAGGCATCATCATTTCTGCTTACAATAGGAAAGAACTTTCCTGGGTTCAAAAATAGAGCAGCCCCATACAATGGATGATCCATTTGATTCTCCCAACGCTTATCAACAATGGCCAAGATCTTCTTGAGCAATGGTTGCTTGTTTTGTTGAGGGAAACCTAGATTGATCCTCTCCTTTGCATAAATCATAAGTGCTTTAATCTCTGGCATGGCAGGCTTCTCATCACCATCTGCTACTCTAAGAACTCTAAGAAGTGGAGTTGAAGCTCTAAGGCAGTCCTCAATTGCGCTCCACCACTCCGTTGAAAGTATAATCTCTTGCACGTTCAAGCCAACTTGTGTTTTTGCTAACTTGTTTCCAACCCATTCTTCAGATGTGAATAAACTCCTTAATGCAGCCTTGTTCTTGACCAAACTCCTAAGTGTGAGGATGGCTGTGGCAAAATGAGTGGCTGCTGGTCTCACAAGATCCCCACCCGTGGCCTTCCTCATTAGACTAAGAAGTCTTCCATGTCTATAGATGAAAGTTGTGACACGTCTAGCCCCTGCAATAGGCTTCTTAAATGCCTTCAACTTTCCTATATCTTCCAACATTAGGTCCAAGCAATGACATGCACACGGGCTCTAATATAGAGTAGGCATCCTCTCCATTAGAAGGTGGCCAGCTTTCTTGTAATTAGCACCATTATCGGTGATAACTTGTACCACATTCTCTTTTCCAACATCCAGAATTCTCTTCTCAAGCAAATCAGCTATCATATCACCATCATGACATACACTTGAGGCATCAACCGACTCCAAGAAGAAAGTGCCCTCTGGACTATTAACAAGGAAGTTAATCAAATGGCGTCCTCTTTTATCCGACCAGCCATCCGACATGAGTGTGCATCCATATTTTTTCCATGCTGCCTCGTGTTGCCTCCTCAAAAGTCCTGTTTCCTTCACACAATCATTAAGCAATTTCTCTCTCAGCTCATGTGCACTAGGAGGCTTGTAACCTGACCCATATTGACAAGAGGCTTCAATTGCAACCTCAAACTGCCTACTACTTGCAGCGTTGAATGGAATGCCACACTCGTAAAAGAACAATGCCCACTGCATATTGACATACTACCTCTCTTCTGGAGTCTTTGTGCTGGACTCCATGGTGCTTTGAGAACACCCAGAGCGTCTTTCATCTACAAGATCCTCGGGTGTTCTTCGTAGCATGGCAACAATTGGCTTGGAACTATTGGCGGCAGACACAACAGAAACAGACTTCTTTTTACCTTGCATGTTGGTGATAAATGCTTTCTTATTCTGTTTGGCTGCTGTCACTGAGCTTGGCCTTTTAGAGGCGATGTTTGCTCCAACTGAACTCACCTCCACAACCTCCTGAACATCATCTACATCTACTACTCCCTTGATCCTCCTATTTTGCTCCAAATATGTTCCCATTTCTCTCCTCAATTGTGTGGTGGCCTTAGGACAACCAATTGCATCTCCCCCGACGCCCGCAAGATGCTCTTTATGCCTCTTGATCCCTCCAGAAGTTATCTTGCCACAAAGAGCGCACACAACAAGATCCCGATTTGGAGGCTCAGACCAATATCCATAGTTCCATCCCGGATCATTTGACCGTTGTGGCTTCCTTGTTGGATCTTTCATTGGATCGTAGGTGGGCTCACCCCCATCAGCTGCTGCATTTCCATCCATGGTGCTACACTTCTACTACCTGCAGCAAACAACCAAACACAAAGGAATATTAGCATAACTGATAAAAGGGCTGCCATGGCATATGAAAAGGCTGCTGTGGCAGCAACTAAACTACTCTACTCATGCAGATGTAGCAAACAGCGACAATCAACTAGCCATTAAACTAATCAGCATTCAACTAGTCATTAAACTAATCCATTGTTGAGCACAACACATCATGCATCAGTATTCAACTAGCCTTTATTCTAATCCACCCAACAGGCCAACAGCATGCATTATTTTATTCAACCAAGGAGCATCCACTAAGGCACTAACCCCACTATCATTAAACTAATCACTAACATATGCCTGGCCACTAAGGCACTAACCACTATAAGAGACAAGTGAGCAACCACCAACCAGCTAGCACAAAACAGTCCAGCAAAGAAGAAAGAGAGCAGAGGAGGGTGTGGGAGAAGGGAGAGGGAGGTATACCTTACTGTTGCTCTTGCTTGTTGTTGCTGTACTGCAGAGGAGGAGCTGCTGGACAGGAGGATGAGGAGGAGCTGCTGGACATGAGGAAGAGGAGGAGGAGCTGCTGGACAGGAGGAAGAGGAGGAGCTGCTGGACAGGAGGAACCGTTGGAGAGGAGGGGGAGGAGCTGCTGGAGAGGAGGAGGAACCAGATCTGCTGGAGAGGAGCCACTGAAGAGAAGGAGGGGGAGGAGTGTGTGGATTGGGGGCTGTTTCTCTCTCTCTCTTTCTCCCCTCTTACCTGTTGGCGCCAACATGATTCCAGTTTCCCGCCTAAAACAGCTCCCCTGCCTGCCTGGCAAGCTAAGGCGTCCAAAATGGACTAAGGCAACGCCTCGGACGCCTAGGCAGACGCCTCGGACGCCTTATAGCTTAAGGCGGACGCCTTAGACACCCACCTAAGGCGAGGTGGACGCCTTGCCCTCGCAGGGCGCCCTGACGCCTAAGCGTCGCCTAGGCGACGCCTTAGGGACGCCTTGAAAACAGAGGTGCTGACGCAGGGCCAAACTATCTGGTGCTTGGGCGCCACGGTCAGGTCTGTCACTCACTCCAGCCAGGTCAACATGCCATGGCAAAAGCTGTTGATGTGACATATTACTTGGCTAAAACCACTTATCTAGGGACAAAAACTGCAGCAAACATAGTTGAAGGGACTGGAAGTAGAATCTGGCAACAGTTGAAGAACTACAAGTACGCTTTATTCATGTATACAAAATCATAATAGTGTGACATAGCATGTTATGGTGTAACTGTAAAGGAACCACATGATTGACAAAGCATGCTGCAAAATCTTGAGCACAAACCTCTCAATACCCAATTACAGAATAAACATCCTAGGAAATTAAAATAAACCATATACATGATCCCGGAAAGTATGAGACATATGTAGGTAGTTCATGACCACACACGAAAAGTACAAACTCCACAACGTATCAATTCAACACTGAAGTCACTCCCTAAAAAAGTCAACACTAAAGTCCCTGACAATAAACGTCAACTCACCAGATATATAAACATCATATATGTAATTTGAATTTCAGGAAATTAAGTGCAGTGCACATAAATAACAGAACCAATAAAATGAACTTGTGAAAACATGGTTTAAGTTAAACTCACTAAGGATCACTTTTGTGCTTACCTTCCATCTAGTATTGCTGAAAATTGCTGAATCAGCATTGAGAAGATCGTCAAGTTCATCAAGTTCTTGCTTTACGTGCAATATCAATTTGCACATGGTTGCGTCATTATTGGCATTAATAATGCAGTTACGGCTTCTCGCATCATGAACAAGGTTTTTCCAGACAGTCCCACTTTTATATAATGTAGAAGCATTCCCAACAATCCAAAGGCAGTGCCTACATCAAATAAAGCAACCACCTGATTTATATATACAAGTAATACATACAATAAACAATAACAAACCAAAGAATTGGTGTGCACCTTGCTCTAGTAAGAGCAACATTTGTTCTTTGGTTATCAGCAAGAAATCCAAGACCTCCTCTCTCATTGGACCTGACAGTTGATAGTATGATTATATCGTCCTCTTCGCCTTGGAAACCATCAATGGACTTGACCCTCACATGAAATCCATCACATGTATCGTATTTTTCACCGAGTCTATCTTTAATTACACCAACTTGACAGCTATATGGAGAGACCACACCGACACTGAGCCCTTGGCCTGACCCTTTCCAGGCTACACAAAAGAATAAGCTGGTATGTTACTGATCTTTAGGAATCAATCTTTTTGCTAAACTAGTGAGGAAATTTCTAAATCAAGCTTAAATTGGTTCTGTATATAAGCCAACAATTGACCTGACACTATCTACTTCCACTATCTAAGTCCATGTCTATCAGCCACTTAATTTCATACAGAATATCAGATTATGAAGTAGCAGAGTGCTCAAGGCAGGATGATACAGTTAAAGGAAGGATAGGTTCAGCATAGACATACATTTGAAGATGTTTTCGATAAGATACAAAACAACAGCAACTTCAGCCATGTTTCTCCAACTGTTTTCAGTGCCATCTTTGTCTTCCCTTCCATCAGTGACACTTATAAAAGTGTAGCTGCCAAAAGGGAGGCTTGTGTAATCCTTATTATAGGAAGGAGACAAGACATTTGGACCATCTAAAATCTTCCTCTCATAAAACTGAGCAATTGGAAATGAGCTGATACAAGTATCCATTCGGTATTGTATATTCAGCAAATGCTTTTCGAAATTCAGCATAACCAATCTCTGAAAAAGACTTGTTCCGAATCCAGCTTCCTTGCATAACTAGAGGTAAACAATGAAATACAGAATTAATAGTATAAAAACATATCAACAGAAACAGAGTTAAAGTTAAGACGTAGCCTTCACAAATTCAAATGAAAAAATAGTATAAGCATTTTAGCACGGAAGCTTATGTTGCGATTACAGGCACCAGTGACTAAGAAAGAAAATTATATGACACAGAAAGGGTAAGACAAAACCTTACCTGGCTTTTAACCATTTTGCATTCAGCTGGCAGTCATCTCCTAGCAAAACAACATGTTTCAACTGATGCAGACGTAGTGGGATCACCAATTCACATTCTCGCACTTGTGCAGCCTCATCGACAATTAACACATCAAGGGGTTCAATCTCCATATGATGCAATCGGTAAGAACTAGAGGTAGTACAGAAAAGAAGCACAGCATTACGCATACAGTAGCACTGGACCCAGTTTTTGCCTACTCCAATAGGTAAATTAAGCGAGTGTTGAAGATCCTTCAGCAATTTAAGGCATGTGGGCCTTATTCCATCCAGTTCCTTCTCAGTAAAAGATATAGGCTGCACACAAACTGAGTTGTCGCTTGAGAGACAACTTTTTAAGCTCTTGCCGGTTAAATCAACACCACACAGAAGGGCGTCAAATTTTTCTAGCATATTGAACAATGTGGATATATTGCTGATATTATCACGGGAAAAGCACCTTCCAGGGAGGCGAATCAACAATTTATTTATACAACTTCTAAGAGCTATTGCTGTCACACGAATTGCTCCTTTAGGAAGTCCAGATTGCACACAGGATCACTACTTCCATCATCCTGAAGAAGCCTATCATACTGAGAACCACAGTCTTCAAAAGAAGATATCATTGAAGCTAGTTTGCAGCTCCATCCAGACGACGATGAAAAGCACTCAACAAGTTCACTCACACGAAAATCCAAGAAAACTTCCTGAAGATCTCCAGTTATGTCCATTTTGTACTTGTTCCCAAATAGCAAGACATCTCCAAGGGAAAAGGGTAAATGATTTTCGTCAACGTTTGTGTTGAATTCCTTCAAGTTTTGAAGGAAACATGTGCAAACCCCAATTACAGCAACATTTGCGGGAGCACATGTTAGAGTTCTGCATTTCATAGAAGCCAAAGCCTGCAGCAAAGCACTAACAGTGTGGGTCTTTCCAGTACCCGGTGGACCCTGTATAAGCTTCATGAGGTTCATATGCCTACATCTTACAGCTGAGATGACAGATTCAATAGCATCCATTTGCGATCTATTAAGATTCATCGGTAACAGTTGCTCTGTGAAACAAGCCAAATGTTCCCCATCATGTTTAGCACAGATATGACAGACATAACCACCCTAGAAAACAGCCAACAAAGAAGAACTCACAAAAGTTAGATATCATGGTAAAAATATAGTAAGTAAAACTAGAAGGCAAGTGTGCATGTCCTATTACCGAATTTGTGGGGGCTAAGAGAGACTCGATCACTGTGAAATTGTTATTCATGTGCTTGTCAAAGCTCAGTGCTTTCCATATCCACAAATTTGTTATGATATTACCGAGAAATATTGCATACGCGAGTTTCTGTAAGTCTTCTTCCAAACCAATATCTTTTGCGACCTTAATTTGGAAACGCTTCTGGCACTCATCATCATCATCATCCATACAAACATCAGTAACCATTGCCAAGTAATATGTCACGCCATAGCGGTTGAAGTCCCCCGCACCTTCAGGTTTCATGCTAGACAAAATAAATACGTCACCATTCCTTACGGTATGAGCCTCCGTAGAATAAGCAGCCCCATAATCCCAAAAGTCCACATATATATAGTACACTTCCGGTTTCTCCGTTACCTCCATAGAGAGTATATTCGAAGAGGGTCCTTCCATGATGAGTTCAAGGCATGAGCACAGATGTGACCTTGTCTCTTCAATCAAAGGTGCGCGATACGATTTGAGATAGTGATCAAGTGACGTGAAGCTGCAAGGAATAGCCTCAACCTACATAAAAATAGTAAATGGCAATGTGATTAAAGATAGCAAAAATCTAGAATGTGGCAGCATGAACACACGAATGGTATGCGGCAGTGGCGGTGCCAGGAATTCATTCATGTGTAGTCAATTCAAACTTGTGTAGTCATATATATGTATTTATGATTTTTTCTACATGATATATACTCATTGTATGATGTTCTTACCAAAAAGCTGTGTAGTCATTTGACTGCACAGCTCATGCATGGCTTCGCCACTGGTATGCGGGTATGCTACCAGATCAACTATGTGGTCAAATTTCATCTTCTACGAGACCAAGCAAGCAAATACAGTGCTGAGGCTCTTGGCAATCATGACATGTTTCTAGCAACTTCAGAATAAATTAATACAACTAAATGACATCATAATATTAATTACAGAGCTAACATCCCCTGACAGTCTTGTAGAACTTGGTATCTCATATATAGTGAGGTATCTACAGTATTCCGAAATGCCGCTATATCATTGGAAAGAAAATTTGGTGTATCATTTGTGTCAGCATATCTATCTGTGGTTTTAACTTTCAGTGAGATTTCGATGAAATTCACTGAATTTCATTGAGTTCAGCAGTCAGTGAAATATTCAGTTTCGGCCAAAAAAATTCAGCAATTTCAGTACTACACATGAATTCAAATTATTTTCATAAATAATTTCAAAAAACTCAAATATTTAACTGACTTCAAGTGAACATTTCAGCCATTTGGCCGAAACACAAACCGAAATCACTAAATTTGGGTGATTTCAGTTGGTGCTGAAATTTTTCTGAAACTGAAAGTGAAAACCTTTTCCATCATTAGTATTCCAATCATATATGGTACAGTACACTAGCTGGCTCGGATGAATCACAAGCACACATACTTCCCATTCCAAACCCTAGCAAAATCTTGGCCACACCCAGGACCCAGCGGTCCAGATGACCTAACTCGGACCGCCCAACAAGAAGTGAAACAACGATTCACTACAAGCGATCCATCAATCGATCATCATGGAAACCTACACATGGCCGCTGGACGCAGCTCGCATGCATAAAGAAGACAGAAAAAACAACGGAAAAAGGATGCTCAGGTTGGGGGACAGATTGAGCACCTGCCCTCGGTAGAGGTCGTCGTTGATGATGTCCTGGATTGACCAGGAGAGCACGATGTCGCCCAAATCCATCTCCCCCACGTCGTCGCGCGCGCCCGGCATCATCGCGCCGGGGGCCCGCTCACGCACCTTGGCCTTTCCCCTCACGCACGAGCAGCGGAGCAGGCGAGCGGCAGCCGCGATGAAAGGGATCTCGAGGGTGAGCAGCGCGGCATGGCGCTGGAGCCCCGCTCACGCGCTTCAGGAGGTCGAGCAGCCGGAGCAAGCAAGCGGCGGTGGCGAGGAAGGGGGGCTTTGAGGGCGAGGAGCAGGAGGTTGCAAGCCTTCGACTCGAAGCGTCCGCCGGTGTGCTTGTGAATTGTGATCGAGCAAAGATAATAGCACAGCCGGCTGCTGGCTATATAGCAATGCCACGTCATCATAAAGCCTTCTCTCATATATCTCATATAGTAGTCTGGCGTTTTGGCTGGCTATTAGCATGGCTCCATTTAATTTGAAGTATTTATTGTGTACAGGTGCATATGATTTGCTGTGATCTACAGTAAACAACATCTTTGTGGCCATTTCAAAGAGCATACATATACATGCCATCCATGCAACCAGGAAATAGGAAGACTCACTGGCATTTAGGCAACAAACATATGTCATACAACATCATAGTACTCCAAACATGTCACACAGCATCATACTGCTCCATAGCATCATGAGTAATTACTTAAGATTACATAGGTCTTTAAGAAAGCATTCAGCAAACATAATAGATAACATCTCCGGCAAACAAGCCGTTCACGACCACAAGCAACAATCATAGTTTTGATCTGAACGATGACAAAAGTCACAAAGCATGGAGGGTACTTCGCTGGAAAGGAGCAACCACTCATTTGCATCAATAACCTTCAACCACTGTATGGAAAAGAAACCGGGTCAAGCTTAAAAATTTAGCCAATGCAAACTTACAGCATGTGACATCAAGAAGTAACACTGAGTAGTAATGCTGAAGAAAATCACTTCTATAAATCCTGTATAGCTACACAGGTTCAGTAAAAACAAATACTGTAACAATAGGAAGAGGAACATGACCAATTTAAGTACATGACCAATTTTAATTAAGACAACGGACAGTAGGAAATACCTTATACCATTTTGCCAAATAGCTTCTCCCTTAAACACTTCAATGCCAACACATGCTCAGATCTCACATCTTCAGGCATCCCGGTTGTGTCTTGCATCATCAATGAGCGATATGTTTCTAGCATGACCGACTCTTTGTGATCTTTTGCCGCAAGGTGAGCAAGCCTCCGTGCTTCAAGATTCTTAGCAGAAACACGCCTCTGGGTCTCTAACATCTCTTTGCGGCCTTCATTTGCTGCATTCTGGGCATCTACAAACTTTTGAAGCCCATCTTCAAGATCTATTATACAAACTTCATCCTTTCTTTTTCGTTTCTGCTTCTCCTTAGCTTGCTTGCCACCCGGTGGACGTTCATCTTCATCATCATCATCATCTATAGTGGAATGCTTCCCTACTTCATCATCAACACTAAACTTCCTCTTGTCCGGCTCCAGATCTTCTAGGCGTTCCAAATATGCGTCCCATTTTGGTTCCTTTTTAAGAATCTCCCAGCAATGCTCAAACATAAACGGACCGTCTTTTTTGTGATCTTCCTCATAAGTTTGCATTGCCCTCTTCTTTAAATCTGCATCAGATTCACCACTAGCATACAAAGCACTAGCCTCCTTATAACTCGCACAAAACCATGCAACCCTTTTCTTAATTCGCCCAAAGCGATCTTTCACTTGCTTGACTAGTCGTTCCCTGTTTTTTGGGATGGTACTGTTGTAGACAGCAGTAACATCTTTCCAATATTGTTCATTCTTCTTGTAGTTTGATTGGATTGGGTCATTGGAATTATTCAACCAAGCACTAACCTACAATATTATCAGAAGGGGTTAATTGAATTTGCTAGTAATGAAACACATGGAGCAAGCATGCATGCAAAAAGAGACATACCAATCGAAGATCATCTTGTTTTGTCCATAGCAAGCGTTTTTCAGTCCTTCCACAATCACCACCATTTGTGTCATCGCCAGCATTGACTGGTTGCGGTGAACTCCCATTGTGAATAGGTTGTGTGGGGCCTGCCGTGTTCTGAAAGTAACTAAGGTAACCACCAGGTGGGTGAGAATCCACTCCCCTGCTCAACGACATAAAGAAACGAAAAGCGATCAGCACTGAACTACATGTAAGTATATACTCAAATTTGTAAAATCTGAATACAATACATTTGAGATGCATACTAGTTGATCACAGCAACTATTTAAAGGAAAAATAATCTGAATTGATCACAACAACTATTTAAAGGAAAAAATCTGAATTGATCACAGCAACTATTTAAGATTCAGCAAACTGAAAAGTTACACTACACTGCAATCCAAGATTCAGCAAACGAGAAGTCATGTGCTCCTGTACATCAAAGAAAGATCATCTAGCAGAATAAACTTTTCTTTTTCTATCATTACTAAGCTACTAAAAATGAACTCTAAAAATAGACAGTAGAGTAGTAGATAGATTTCTGATGTTGTATCATCTAACTAGCATATCATACAAGTGTGTCAGCGGCTCTAAGAAATGTCACCACGATTCAGAGTTGAGATAAGCAATGGAGAAAAATCATACCATACTTGTGGATCAGAGTAGTCCATATTGCTAGCCATGTACCAAGGTGATGTAGAGTCACCGATGCAGGCAGGCGGGGCGGACTTAGGCGCCGGCGAGACCAGCAGATGCGCTGGCTGCGGGACCAGCAGATGCGCCGGCGGCGGGACCAGCAGATGCGCTGGCGGCGGGGTGAGCAGAGGCGCTGGTGGAGGGGCTTCACGAGGTGCCGGCGCGCGCGTCCGTTTGGACTGCTGACCCATCTCCTTGATGTGCGCCGGCGACAATTCTAGGGTTCGGGAGAGGTGGTGATTTGGGGAAAATTTGGAAGGCTTGATTTGGCGCGAGGAAGCTATTTGGGGCGACAGCACGGGCTGATTTTCGCGCGCGAAGGGGGAAGGAGAAGCGCGGGAGGCGGGAGAGGCGCAGGGGATCGAGAGCGCCGGCTCTAGCGCTCGCCACGGGCTGCAAGTGAGCGCAAAGCTCTCGTATCTTGTGCCGCAGCCCGGCGCTTGACGAAGCACCCGTTCGCTTCTCTCTCCCTCTTTCTCTCCCCTCCAGATGTGATTTGGCTGACGTGGAAGGGCTTATAGCCAGCTGAGTCAGCCTTATTATACTTGCTCTCAATAGCGGCAGGGGGTGGTTAATGGCGACCTTTTTGCTTCTGCGGGAAGATCGAGGCGGAGGTTTGCTGCAGCCTTTTTGGTCTTGGGGCTTGGACCTTATTTCTACTCATTTCTTCGCCGGCCCAGGTTCGACTTGAACCACACACATGAGAGCAAAGGCAGGGGCCAACGTCGGCTGGGCAGAGGCAGCACCTGATCGCCTCCCCACCGTCGGATCCACTTAAAATTACACATACCATACACGGGTGTTTTGTTAGAATACCTCAGCCAATTTCCCTTAGATGCAGTTTTGAGCCGTTTGGATGTCTACCATGCATGGAAATCTTGGTCTGCACGAAATTTGAACCACCTCTAAGCTGGCTCTGGAGGAATGATGGAATCGACCGTTTCCAGAGAGTCTGACCCAAGTGATGCAATCCAGCGTACGTGTGTGGAGGCGGCTGCACGAGAGAGAAAACGTGGGAGACGCTGCATAATTTCGCGAAGCGACGCCGTAAACTCTCTCACCCTTCTCTCAGCGCTCACTCTCCACTCTCTCGCCGACGGCGATGTGCACAAAATTTGGACAATGAATAGCGGCAACGAGCATCAGAAGCATGATCTGGACGGCAAGCACCGACACTAGTGCAGAACCGGCCTTTAGTGTTGGTTCGTAACGGGCACTAAAGAGTGGGGACTAAAGCCCCCCCCCCCCTCTTATTACCGGTTTGTCATGAACCGGCGCTAAAGTGACACCACGTGGCATGAACCAGACCCGTATGCGCGTAGGACATTAGTACCGGTTGGTAACACCAACAGGTACTAAATGTTTGGGGTTTTTTTTGCTTTATTTTCCATTTCATTTTTTGTTTGCTGGTATTTCACGATACTACAATTTGTACATGTTATGCATATATATAAATAGATTTTCTCGTACATAGAACCGTAT
>NC_041393.1:65529764-65561496 GCF_002162155.2 Triticum dicoccoides
TATATATATATATATATATATATATATATATATATATATATATATATATATATATATATATATATATATATATATATATATATATATCATCGAATGTCTCACAACCAACACCATTAATTATTCACACATACACATGTATATACATATACAATTTCTCCTACATATGTTGCCTTGGTGCCTCCGGAGCACGATGACAAGTGGTTCATGGGGGTGGTAGCGGGTAATAGTATTCTCCTTTGGGATCTATGACCTGGTCGAGCAAAAATCCGGCTATTTCTTCTTGAAGTGCTAGTATGCGGTCCGATGGTAGGAGCTTATCCCGCACCTCTCTGAACTGTTAAGAAGGAGATCAATATGCATGTGTGTTAGTTGTGTGACTAGATATCGATAATGGTGTGAATAGTGTTCTGACAAACGTACCCAGTCTTGTCTATCAGATCTGCTCCTTTCGGACGCCATCATACGAATGTTCTCGCAAACGTAGAATGCACATAGATTATTCCCCGGCGCCTTTACGAGAATGGAATTGAATCAGATAATGATTAATCAAGCATGATAATTAATTAATGATATTGAACTAAGAATTAAAGAGATGGTAGCTAGCTAGTACTACTTAATTACTTACCTTTGGTCGATGCCAAAACAACTTTTGAGCCCAGTCGCCTGGAGTCACCTTGATAAACTTTGCCCATGCCCTGCCCACCGGCAAAGAAAATTGATAAAGAGCTTATTAAATAGTTCATATCAGGAAATGACGAACTAATAATAGGCCGAGATATATATAGTTAATAATGATTGAAATTACCTGTTGACTATCCCTTTCACGATGGTGAAGTCTTTATCTTCTTTAGTTAGTGAGTCCAGTAATTCAACTTTTCCTTCCTCACCTTTAATGTCTATCAAGACCCAGTGCCAACTGCATGCGCACACATTTGCATGTCTTAATTAAGCAGGCATGTGCATAAAATTAATCAACTACCGTAAACCGTATACACTTAATTATTAACATATAGCTAGCTAGTAAGCAAAAATAGAATTTGTAGTACAAGACAGTGTGACTCACGGGAAATTGTAAGGAAGTAGTATATCTTCATTGCTATTGAGACGCTTCAAGAACTCTAGCATGCTTTCTTCTACACCTGCTTGATAAAATGGAAGCTTCCATATGTCCTCATTAATGGTATTTGGGTCAATGAACCCAATGCCATAGCGTCTAGATTTTTTCATTTCATACATCTTCATCCTGCATATAATACCACAGAAAAGAATATAGTGAGGATAATTACATGTAATGATTGATCAAAATTATCACTACATAACTAGCTTGAGACTTAAATTACAGAAAGAAATCACTTACAGACAATAGCAACTGACGATAGACTTGTCGAGTGCGTCTTGATTGTATAACTGAAATAGTTCTGGATACTCAATGGCCAGAGCTTTCTCATGGTAATAATGCTCATGCTTGACATTCACCATGAGGGACTCTCGATTGGAAATCTTGGTAATGTTCATGTACCATTGATGCAATTCATACATTCTCGTTGGGAGGTCCTTGACCTTGTCTGGATGGACCAAAGGTTGGCCCCGGACATATTTCCATTTTATTTCTGATTCTCTAAGCGGAGACATGAGCTCGATTTCGAGGAGTTGTCCAACAGAGATCTTAAGCATTTCAGCCTGCATTATATGCTCCTCCATTATTACCACATCGCCCTACTGGGGAACGCTAACGGTTTTCCCACAATAATATTTGGCGCACGTACTCCTCTCATGTGTTGTTGGCACAACAAGCGGGGGGATTGCTTGCGCCGCCTGTTCTCCCAGTTGGGGAACTGTTTTCCCGTATTTTTTGCCAGCTGCTTGTTGGCTCGAGCTCGAGCTCGCTTTCTTCTGTAGCCGTGCTCGATGTAGCTTCCTGACTTGACGCTCATAGTCTGAGTCAACAGGCTTGGGAGCTGGTGCTCTAGCCATACGAATGAAGTGGTCAATCGTTTTCTCAGGCACTTTCTCCTTTGGCGGCAGTGCCAGTTTTGGTCCAAAATGGGCGTCCACTTGGGCCTGCACTATGGCTGCGTTTTGCTCCTCGGTCATGTCGTAAGGCCTCTGAGGAAGAGGAGCGAGGCTTGGACCATATTTATATCGCTTGTCTCTGCCTGTACTTCCTGTACTACCTCGACTCGTACCGCTACACACCATAGCTGCGGCGTGTCTCTTCTACGATTGCTGAGACGGCGGAGACGGCTGACGTGGCTGACGCTGTGCCGGACTTGAAGCAGGAGGAGTGGCCTGACGCTGTGTCGAACATGAAGGAGGAGGAGTCTACTCAAGCGTTCGGGGACTTGGAGGAGGTGGCAGACTTCGAGGAGGAGGCGGCTCACGCGTTTGTGGACTTGGAGGAGCAGGAGTCCGCTGACTCGGTGGCGGACTTCGAGAAGGAGTCGGCAGACGACGCGATGTCGGTGGACTTGGAAAGATGATGCAATCCTTTCTCCATAGGATTATACGATGTACGGCCTCTCCCAGTGTGCGCTCGCCATCACCTCCAGCAATGTCAAGTGCTAGCATCGAATATGGCTCCACTACTTCATCAACCATGACACGAGCATAGCCCTCTCGAATCGGGATGCAATGGAAGGTTGCTTCAGGGGTAATTTTGAAAGCAACGCCGTCCGCCACCTTCATGGATATGTTCTTCATTTTGGAGTGTAGCTCATAGTTAGCGTTCTCTATGATGTCATCCACAGGGTGGTATGTATCCAGCAGTGTGTCGTCCGGGGCAGAACCAACCCTGCTTCTCGGCATGGATGGGACGGTGCTATCCAATGGTGGACGATCATCCGCTTGCTATTGCCGCTGCTGAGACCCCCTTTCCTGGCTAAGTGAGTCGATCTGTTGTTGCTGCTGCTGGAATTTGAGTGCCAAGTCCGCGTGCCTTCCTTCTAGGCCTTGAAGGCATTCTTGTTGGAAATATGCCCTAGAGGCAATAATAAATTAGTTATTATTATTATATTTCCTTGTTCATGATAAACGTTTATTATCCATGCTATAGTTGTATTGATAGGAAACTCAGATACATGTGTGGGTACATAGACAACACCATGTCCCTAGTAAGCCTCTAGATGACTAGCTCGTTGATCAATAGATGGTTACGGTTTCCTGACCATGGACATTGGATGTCGTTGATAATGGGATCACATCATTAGGAGAATAATGTGATGGACAAGACCCAATCCTAAGCCTAGCACAAAGATCGTGTAGTTCGTATGCTAAAGCTTTTCTAATGTCAAGTATCATTTCCTTAGACCATGAGATTGTGCAACTCCCGGATACCGTAGGAATGCTTTGGGTGTACCAAACGTCACAACGTAACTGGGTGGCTATAAAGGTGCACTACGGGTATCTCCGAAAGTGTCTGTTGGGTTGGCACGAATCGAGACTGGGATTTGTCACTCCGTGTGACGGAGAGGTATCTCTGGGCCCACTCGGTAGGACATCATCATAATGTGCACAATGTGACCAAGGGGTTGATCACAGGATGATGTGTTACGGAACGAGTAAAGAGACTTTCCAGTAACGAGATTGAACAAGGTATCGGGATACCGACGATCGAATCTCGGGCAAGTACAATATCACTAGACAAAGGGAATTGTATACGGGATTAATCGAATCCTCGACATCGTGGTTCATCCGATGAGATCATCGTGGAACATGTGGGAGCCAACATGGGTATCCAGATCCTGCTGTTGGTTATTGACCGGAGAACGTCTCGGTCATGTCTGCATGGTTGAACCCGTAGGGTCTACACACTTAAGGTTCGATGATGCTAGGGTTACAGGGAATAGATATACGTGGTTACCGAATGTTATTCGGAGTCCCGGATGAGATCCCGGACGTCACGAGGAGTTCCGGAATGGTCCGGAGGTAAATATTTATATATGGGAAGTCCTGTTTTGGTCACCGGAAAAGTTTCGGGTGTTATCGGTAATGTACCGGGACCACCGGGAGGGTCCCGGGGGTCCACCAAGTGGGGACACCGGCCCCAAGGGGCTGCATGGGCCAAGTGTGGGAGGGGACCATCCCCAGGTGGGCTGGTGTGCCCCCCCCCCACCAAGGCCCAAGGCGCCTAGGGCTTGGGGGAAACCCTAAAGGGGGGCGCCCCCTTGCCTTGGGGGGCAAGGCAACCCCCCTGGCCTCCGCCCCCTCCTCAGATTGGATCTGAGGGGGCCGGCCCCCTCTCCCTTGCCCCTATATATATGTGGGGGGTGGGAGGGCAGCCGCACCTGAAGTTCTGGCGCAGTTGAGGGAGTCCTGGATTAGGGGGTGTCCGGATGGCCGGACTAAGACCTTTGGCCAGACTCCTGGACTATGAAGATACAAGATTGAAGACTCCGTACCGTGTCCGGATGGGACTTTCCTTAGCGTGGAAGGCAAGCTTGGCGATACGATATGAAGATCTCCTCCCATTGTAACCGACTTTGTGTAACCCTAGCCCTCTCCGGTGTCTATATAAACTGGAGAGTTTTAGTCCGTAGGACGAACAACAATCATACCATAGGCTAGCTTCTAGGGTTTAGCCACTCCGATCTCGTGGTAGATCTACTCTTGTACTACCCATATCATCAATGTTAATCAAGCAGGAGTAGGGTTTTACCTCCATCGAGAGGGCCCGAACCTGGGTAAAAACATCGTGTCCCTTGTCTCCTGTTACCATCCGCCTAGACGCACAGTTCGGGACCCCCTACCCGAGATCCGCCGGTTTTGACACCAACATTGGTGCTTTCATTGAGAGTTCCGCTGTGTCGTCACCATCAGGAAGGATGCCGCATCCCGTCTTTAAAGACGGCGTTGTTGCTAAAGGAGCTTTGGCTGTCGGCCAAACTCTCCGGCTAGGCAGGTTTTTGATGACCGCCTGTCCGGCCGCCGCGCCGACGATGACCTCTCGCGCCATCGAAAGCAATCTTCACATCAGCTCGGAGCTTGCCGAGCAGTTAGATCCGATAGAGCTCCTCTCCCTGAACGAGCTCTTGGATCACATTGCGGCCCTGGGAGTCGCTACTGATTACGACCAGATTGGGCTTAAACCCGATCAGAGAGAGATTGACTCTCCCCAGATCACCCATCACATCGAAGTGGTGGAAGAGCAATGCGGTGAGTCTTCGCCCGCCCTAAGGACCAGATGTGTCCGGATTCCCGATCCCTCCAAGCCGGACACCCGCAGAGGGGAGGATGCCGCCCAAACCCTGAACCTAAAGTCAGGCAGCAAGCCCGATTCATTGAATAATATCCAAGAAAGCAAGCTTCTGAATTCAGAAACCGCTTGGCCCCTGAATCTTACATTGGGCAGGGTTCCGGATTTAATTCCACCCGCCCACCCAACTATACGGGATTTATCCCTAATACGTCAAGATCCAGGAGAAACAGTACACCACTACTGGGCCAGATTCCTCCTGGTTATGAACAGGATAAAGGACTGCCGTGAGAAAGATGCAATTTCACTCTTCTGTCATAACTGCACAGACATCAGAATCCTCAATGCCATAAGTCGCCGCGAAATTACACGATTCGCCGACTTGACATCCATAGTACGAAAGTACTGTGCGACTGAAAGCGTTCGGAAAACCAAAGATAAATTCTAGGACAATCCGGCCCCGAATATAACACGAGTCCGAAACAAAAGGGTGCATTATCGTCAGGCATCTGAGCCAAACATCAAAAAACAAAAACCCTCTACAGGGTATGGGACCGTATTGGAAGGACGTCTCAATGGACCCTGTAAAATTCATAATTCAAGGGAAGCCACACCAACGCACAGCCTTAGAGCATGTTGGATACTACGGCAGGTGGCCCGAATTGGCGAGGAGCTTTTAACTCCAGCACCCGAAGAATACCTCCCCAGTACGGTGTCGATAGTCTTCGAGACCTTCACATCAAACAATGCAAGGAAACGAACGCTCCGCAACCTTGCCGAAGTCTATCAAGTAGCAACAATAAACCCATGGAGTGACACGGCTATCACCTTTAATGCCAGTGACGGACCTAAATTCCGGACAGCCCGAGCACCAGCCGCATTGGTCCTCAGTCCGATAGTGGACGGCTTCCGACTTACAAAGGTACTCATGGACGGCGGTAGCGGACTCAACCTCATCTACGAGGAAACCCTGCGAAAAATGGAAATTGACTGGAGCCGCATTGAGCAAAGCAACACAACTTTTAGGGGAATAATTCCAAGTCGGGAAGCGTGCTGTTCAGGAAAAATCACACTGGATGTGGTGTTCGGCACGCCGGATAATTACAGATCCGAGGAAGTCACGTTTCAAGTGGCCCCGTTCAGCAGCGGATACCACACTCATGACCCGCTTCTGTGCGGGAGAAGACAGCTGGCTAGCTCGTAGCAATAACATAACCAAGAGCCCCGGCAATTTGGATACCAAGGATAACAACGGCAGGTCACATCGCAACAAGCATAAGCACCACATTAACGGTGACAATACTGAAGATACGGCAGTCAATGCCGGATTCAGCGGCTCTAAACCGGGTCAGCGGAAGAAGCCATTCAAAAGAAACCCTCAGGGCCCATCCAGCTTAGACCGGATACTCGATCGCTCGTGCCAGATACACGGCACCCCCGAACAGCCAGCCAATCACACCAATAGGGATTGTTGGGTGTTCAAGCAGGCAGGCAAGTTAAGTGCCGAGACCAGAGACAAGGGGCTACATAGCGGTGACGAGGAGGGGCCCCGGCCGCCGAACAACAAAGGACAGAAGGGATTTCCCCCGCAAGTTCGGATAGTGAACATGATATACACAACCCACATCCCCAAAAGGGAGCGGAAGCGTGCTCTCAAGGACGTCTATGCGCTGGAGCCAGTCGCCCCAAAGTTCAACCCATGGTCCTCCTGCCCGACACCTTCGATCGAAGGGACCATCCCACCAGCATCCGTCACGGCAGATTCGCCGCACTGGTCCTAGACCCAATTATCAACGGATTTCACCTTACCAGAGTCCTAATGGACGGCAGTAGTAGCCTGAACCTGCTTTACCAGGACACAGTGCGAAAAATGGGCATCAATCCTTCAAGGATTAAACCCACAAAGATAACCTTCAACGGTGTCATACCAGGGGTAGAGGCCAGCTGTACAGGCTCGGTTACACTCGAAGTGGTTTTCGGATCCCCGGATAACTTCCGGAGCGAGGAGTTAATCTTCGACATAGTCCCATTCCGCAGCGGCTATCACGCCCTGCTTGGATGAACCGCATTTGCAAAATGCAATGCGGTGCCGCACTACGCATATCTCAAGCTCAAGATGCCAGGACCTCGCGGAGTCATCACGGTAAACGGAAACACCGAACGCTCTCTCTGAACGGAGGAGCACACGGTGGCCCTGGCGGCAGAAGTACAGAGTGGCCTCTCAAGGCAGTTCTCCAATCCAGGCGTCAAACGTCCGGACAACATCAAGCGAGCCCGAAGACAAATCCGGCTGGCACGTTCCGAGCAAGCATAGCAGTGCGCCCCCAACCCCAGCCCCCGCGAAACGGCGATACTGGTACCACGCATACATAATTACGTCTTAGAGATACCGTGGGCATAAGGGTAGGGGCACAACAATGGCACGCCCAGAATGCGGCTCAACCGCACTAAGGGGCTCCCTATTTCGCCGTTTTCCTTTTTATACACTTTTAGGACCCAACTATTCGGAAGGCCTGTCCGGCAATACACTCGTCGAACCAACGATGCAATAGCCAGGGAGGGAGCAAGCCACGTCAAAAGTCCAGGTGGTCTCTATAACGAGTTTAATACCTGTTTTACTTACAATCCCGCAGCTTGCCCCTGGAGGGGAATATCTCAAATACTCCCATCTCTTGCTTACCACACTTCTTGTATCGTTCTGCTTTCGCAGCAGCCCTTTTTTAATAAACAATATATAGCTCTTACCTATTATTGTACTTATCTATTTTTATATACAACTATGTTCAGTCATGACATTCTGCAACCGTACACTTTGGTGCGGACAATACACCAGGGGCTTACAACACCCCATAACATGGTGTGAGAAGACTGAACACTCTCATGAGTGCGGCACCCCGAACTTATAGCACTATATGCATCGGCTCCGAATCATGTCTTTGGTCAATAGTTGGGTTTTCCCGGCTCCCATGTTTTGGTACCTTACGTTCCGCATTGTTGGCTAAGGTAGCGCTGGGAGAACTACTGCGATTGTGCCCCAGTTGAGCTGGGTTAACATCTCAGTAGAGAAAGCTAAAACTGACTGTCATGATAGTGCGAGAGACCGGTCGCTGTTCGCAAGGTTTCTTCGAGTCCTTAAAGAATTATGCCGCTTCGAGCGAGGAACCGGACTTATCCGGCCTAGGCATGGATAGCGCCCCGAACTCGGTCTTCCGAATACTAGGGGCTTCACCGAAATTTAAAATTATAGTATTCTATGGCTAAGTGAGAGTGATAAAGCACTATAAGTCTGACGGTCTGGTTCGTTGTGCTGAACGCCTCCCTAGATGGACCCAAGAATGGGAACAAGAGCGCTCAGGTTTATCCCGAACACCCCAGCACTCGTGGCATGGGGGTCGAAGCCGACGACTTGCATCTCTCAAATTTGGTAAACGGCCGCACATAAGGTAATATATTAAATTAACAAGCGTTGCTTAACGCATATGAACAAAGCTTCAGCGTACAGGATAACAAATGCGAGTCTACTCAAAAATTACATCTTTGGAGCACTCATCCGCTATATGGCGGGCACCCTTCAGAACGCCATTATAATACATCTCGGGCGTACGATACTCCTTGCCCGGCGGTGGCGCGTCCGTCAACAGCTTCTCCGCATCTAGCTTGCCCCAGTGCACCTTAGCACGGGCAAGGGCCCGACGGACACCTTCAATACAAACGGAGCGCTTGACGACCTCGATCCACGGACACGCATCCACCAGCCGCCGCACCAGACCGAAGTAGCTCCCAGGCATGACTTCTCCAGGCCACAGCCGAGCTATGAGGCCCTTTGTCAGTGTCAAAACCGGCGGATCTCGGGTAGGGGGTCCCGAACTGTGCGTCTAGGCGGATGGTAACAGGAGACAAGGGACACGATGTTTTACCCAGGTTCGGGCCCTCTTGATGGAGGTAAAACCCTACGTCCTGCTTGATTGATATTGATGATGTGGGTATTACAAGAGTAGATCTACCACGAGATCAAGGAGGCTAAACCCTAGAAGCTAGCCTATGGTATGATTGTTGTTCGTCCTACGGACTAAACCCATCCGGTTTATATAGACACCGGAAAGGGCTAGGGTTACACAGAGTCGATTACAAAGGTAGGAGATCTACACATCCGTATCGCCAAGCTTGCCTTCCACGCCAAGGAAAGTCCCATCCGGACACGGGACGAAGTCTTCAATCTTGTATCTTCATGGTCTTGGAGTCCGGCCGATGATGATAGTCCGACTATCCGGACACCCCCTAGTCCAGGACTCCCTCAGTAGCCCCTGAACCAAGCTTCAATGATGATGAGTCCGGCGCGCATGTTGTCTTCGGCATTGCAAGGAGGGTTCCTTCTCCGAATAATTTATAGAAGATTGTGAACACCAGGATAGTGTCCGGCTCTGCAAAATAAATTCCACATACCACCGTAGAGAGAATGATATTTACACAAGTTTGATCTGCTGACGTATTTGGTGGCGTGACGTCACACCATTACCAAGCCTTTACTCGAATCGTTTTTATTGTACCACCTCAGCGTGTTTAGCGAAGCGGTTTCCTTGGCACGTCTTGTCGAAGCAGAGATCGTGTTCCCCTTATTCCGGGATTCCCATCAATATGGACGTGGGTAACCCAACCACGCCATTGATTGCGACGCTTGGGGGATAAGCGAGTTTTATCAGGCCGGTGGGGACGCATGTTTCCGTCCGCCCATATAAGGGGATAAAGATCCAACCCTTTTACCTGCACCTTCTTCCTCCTTGGTTTATCCATCTCCGCGAACTCGAGCTCCAGCGCCCAAGTCCGCACATCTCACCTCAACCTTCTCCAACTATATCCGGAGAAGGAGGCAAGTGGATGGCCTCCTCCATTATGGAGGGGCACATCCAGAAGCTGCGCAGCGCCGGATATCTGTCCAGCGACATCGCGCACCGGCTCCCCGACGAGGGAGAGCTCATCCCCACCCCCAGGCCCCACGAGAGGGTAGTATTTCTTCCCCATTTCCTCCGCGGACCGGGCTTCCCACTCCATCCCTTCGTTCGGGGGCTCATGTTCTACTACGACCTGGATTTCCATGATCTGGCCCCGAATTTTATCCTCAATATCTCGGTGTTTATCGTCGTGTGTGAGGCCTTCCTCTGCATCCAGCCCCACTTCGGCTTGGGGCTCAAGACCTTCAGTATCAAGCCGAAGGTGGTAAAGGGCAGCCAAGCGGAGTGCGGAGGTGCCATGGTGGGCAAGATGCCCAATGTTACTTGGCTTGAGGGCACTTTCGTGGAAACCATTAAGGGGTGGCAATCGGGGTGGTTCTACATCACCGAGCCGCGTGACCCTTAATGGGCAGCGGCCCCCGAATTCAGATCTGGCATCCCCATACGGCTCACCTCCTGGAAAGAGAGCGGCCGGACATGGGGTGATTCGAAGGAGCTGACCGGACTCCAAGCCTGCATCAAAAAGCTAGTGAACAAAAAGCTCAAGCTTGTCAACATAGTCCAGGTCATGCTTGTCCGCCGGATTCTCCCGTGCCAACGATGGGGCTTCAGTATGTTAGTTCGATTCGGTGCAGCACCAGACTTTGAGCGGGCTCTTCGATACCACGTACGAAGATGTCTGGAGGGTGCTGTTTAAAGGTGTCGAGGCCCCCGCATCCGCTACCGAAGATCGCGGATTCAGCTCAAAGCTTCCAGCTAGCGAGGTAAGTGATTTTGCCCTTTACGGGACACTCGTTTCCCATAGTTTGACTCTATGCGGGATCTAAACTCCCTCTCCTTTGACAGGACTGGCTGAAGAAGGCTGAACAGACTATCTGTCCGGCCCCATTGCCAGAGGACCCAGCGGACGCCCGCTTAACGGGGCTGCTGGCTCCGGCACCCCACGTGGTGCCGGAGAAGAAGGCCAAGAAGAAGGCCACGGGCACTCAGAAGAGTTCCTGTTTTCAGGTGCCATCGGACGATGACTCCAAGGCAGACTCCTCCCACAAAGGCGAGGAGGAGAAGAAGAAGGCCTCTCCCCCAGCGGGGGGAGGGAAGAAAAGGAAGGCTTCCCCAATGAGGGAGGCTGAAGGATCCAAGAAGGGAAAGACTGTTCCCCCGGACTGCTCCGCCAACGCCAATGATGACGACGAGGATTGGCCTCCAAGGGCCAAGCCCCTGGCGAGATCGTAAGTATCCGGACTCCCGAATAACTTCATGGTTTTTCTTTTTGCCACATAGTGTCTTTCTAATGCCGCATACAACCCTGCAGTCCGCCCAAGGATGATTTTCCCGCTTCGTCGAGCGGGTCCTTGGGTGCGTCGGATATGGATTCCCTGCCGACCGCCTCCACCCCTCATGATGCGGACGATGCCGAGGTGGGATCCCGGGAAGGGACCCGCCAGGAGGGGGAGGCCCCAGAGGTGCCGCAGGGCAACCTCCCAGACTTTGCGCCGGACTCCGCACCGGAACCTGAAGTGGCTCCGGAGTCCGGCGGGCGGCCCCTTCGTAAGAAGGGCAAGACCGTGACGCCGGCGGCCTCCGTCCAACCGGAGGCACCGGATAGCTTGCTGGAGGCGCTCAACAGCGCCTCCACTGAAGAGGAACACCGCACCTTCATGAGTGCGGTGATTCAGAAGGTTCAGCTCGCCAAGAGCGGGCTGACCGAAGCCTGCAGCAGCCTTCTAACAGGCTTTGAGGTAAGAATTGTGATATATGTAGAATAGTACCGCATAGACAGTAGCCCCTGATGCTCGGTTCGGTATTCAGAAAGAAAAGCCGGACTGAGGATCTAAAAAGATATATGCAGCAGTCATAAAAAATATGTCAATATGGGATTGCAGGCTGTGCTGCTGACCTCTGCCGCACTGACTGCGGAGGTCAATGCTTTGAAGCAAAGCCTCGAGCGGTCTGAGAACGAGCTCGGCCGTGCCAAGAAGCATCTCGAGGACAAGGAAGGTGAATAACACCGTATTAAGATTGTACCTTACAGAAAAGGATTTGGTTGCAAGAAATTGACAAGGATAACATGGGTATTGCAGGTGCCGCGACCGAGGTGGCGACCCTGAAGGAGGCGGTGTCCGCGGCCGAATGTAATGCGGCCGCGGAGCGCACCGAGCGAGAGAAGCAGGAGGCGCGGGTGGCGGAGGTACATCAAGAGCTCCAGGATCTCGTGGAAAAACATGAGAGCCTGGAGCGTGACTCGAAGACTCGAGAGTCCGAGCTTGCATCGGCTCTTGAGAGTGCCAAAGCTGCTAAGGCCGAAGCCTACAAGGCCCTCCAAGAAATCGAGGCATTGAAGAAAATAACAGCGGGTAAGGCATTTTTCATGCAAAGTAAGCATGTGAGTGTGAATTACCTATCACTTACCCGAATTCGGAACTCTCCAGGAGCGTTCGCAGATCTTCCTCGCAGCGTGTCCGATGCGGCCGCTTTCTACCGGGCCGAGGAGGGGAGCTCAACGGAGAAGGTCTTCTGGTCTCAGTATGCTGAGGCCGGACATCCGGTGCCCCTTAGCGACCAGCTGAAGCAGCTGGTGGAGCTCCACAAGGTGGCCGAACAGGCCATGAGGGGCCTCATAGTTTGGCTGTGGCCTAAGGAGGCCGTGCCTGGGAGCTACTTCGGCCTGGTGCGGCGGCTGGTGGATGCGTGTCCATGGGTTGAAGTCATCAAGCACTCCGCCTGTATTGAAGGTGCCCGTCGGGCCCTTGCCCGCGCAAAGGTGCACTGGGGCAAGATGGATGCTGAGAAGCTTGTGACGGACACGCCACCGCTGGGCAAGGAGTATCATACTCCCGAGATGTATTATAAGACTGTTCTGAAGGGTGCCGGCAATATTGCGGGTGAGTGCTCCAAAGATGTAATATTTGAGTAGACTCGCATTTTGTTATCCTGTGCGCTGAAAACTTTGTTCATATGCGCTAAGCAACGCTTGTTAATTTAAAATATTACCTTCTGTGCGGCCGTTTATCAAATCTGAGAGATGGCAAGTCATCGGCTTCGGCCCCCATGCCACGAGTGCTGGGGTGTTCGGGATAAATTTGAGCGCTCTTGTTCCCATTTTTGGGTCCATCTAGGGAGGTGCTCAACACAACGAACAAGGCAACCAGACTTATAATGCTTGAACACTCTCACTTAGCCATAGAATTCTATAATTTTAAATTTCGGCGAAGCCCCTAGTGTTCGAAAGGCCGAATTTGGGGCGCTATCCACGCCTGGGCCGGACAAAGCCGGTTCCTCACTCTAAGCGGCATAAGTCTTTAGGGACTCGAAAAAACCTCTCGAACAGCGACCGGCTCTCGCCTCATCATGATGGTCAGTTTTAGCTTTCTCCACTGAGGCGCTCGCCCAGCTCAATTGGGGCGCAATCGCAGTGGTTCTCCCAGTGCTACCTTAGTCGATACAACGGAACGTAAGGTACCAAAACATGGGAGCCGGGCAAACCCAACTATTGACCCAAGACATGATTCGGAGCCGATGCATATAATGCTAAAAGTTCGGGGTGCCGCACTTGTGGAAGTGTTCGGACTTATCGCACCATGATGTGGGAAACATAAGCCCCTGGTGTATTTAGCCGTACCAAAGTGTACGGATGCAACATGTCATAAATGAACATATGTATAAGAAAGGAATGCAATTGTAAGCAAAAAGGTGCATTGTTTATTCAGGAAATACTGATGTGAATGCAGAGCGATACAAATGGTGCAATAAGCAAAGGATAAGACTATTAAACATGTCCCCTCCAGGGGTAGGCTGCGGAATGGTGTATAAAACAGATTTAATGCTCATAATGGAGACCACCTGGATATTCGTCGTAGCCTTTCTCCTTCCCTGGCTGTTGTATCGTGAGTTTGGCAAGTCTACTGCCGGACAGGGCCTCTGATGAACGTGGTCCTGTGGGTAAAGAAAAAAGAAAAGAAAAAAGAACGACACACTTGAGAGCCCCTGGTGTGGTTAAGCCGCATTCTGGGCCTATCATGGTTGTGCCCCTCCCCCTATGCCCATGGTATCTTCAGAGCGTAATGATGTACGCGAAGGACCCGTCTTGAAATTTTGTAGGGGCTGGGGTTGGGGCCGCATTGCTACGCGTGCTCGGAACGTGCCAAGTGGTCTTGTTGTAGGTTACTCCGGGCGCGTTTAGCCGTGTCTGGTCGCTTGACGGCCGGACTCGAGAATTGCCTTAAGAGGCTGCACTGTACTTCTGCCGCGAGAGCCGCTGTATGTTCCTCCGTTCGAAGAGAGCGTTCAGTGTTTCCGTTGACCGTGATGACTCCTCGAGGGCCTGGCATCTTGAGCTTAAGGTATGCGTAGTGCAGTACCGCGTTGAATTTTGCAAATGCGGTGCGTCCGAGCAGAGCATGATAGCCGCTGCGGAACGAAACTATGTCGAAGATTAACTCTTCGCTTCGGAAGTTATCCGGGGATCCGAATACCACTTCCAGTGTAACTGAGCCTGTACAATTGGCCTCTACACCTGGTATGACGCCTTTAAAGGTCGTCTTTGTAGGTTTAATCCTTGAGGGGTCTATGCCCATTTTGCACACTATATCCTGATAAAGCAGGTTCAGGCTGCTGCCGCCGTCCATCAGGACTCTGGTGAGGTGAAATCCATCAACGATTGGGTCTAAAACCAATGCGGCAAATCCGCCATGGCGGATGCTGGTGGGGTGGTCCCTTCGGTCGAAAGTGATTGGGCAGGAGGACCATGGATTGAACTTCGGGGCAACTGGCTCCATCGCGTATACGTCCCTCAGTGCACGCTTCCGCTCCCTTTTGGGTATGTGGGTTGCGTATATCATGTTCACCGTCAGCACTTGTGGGGGGAAACCCTTCTGTCCTCTATTGTTTGGTGGTCGGGTTTCTTCCTTGTCGTCGCTATGCAGCCCCTTGTCGTTGTTTTCGGCAATTAACTTGCCTGCCTGCTTGAATACCCAATAGTCCCTGTTGGTGTGGTTAGCTGGCTTTTTGGGGGTGCCGTGTATCTGGCACGAGCGGTCGAGTATTCGGTCCAAATTGGACGGACCCGGAGTAGTTCTTTTGAATGGCTTTTTCCGTTGACCGGGTTTAGAGCCTCTGAATCCGGCATTGACTGCCGTATCCTCACTATTGTCGCCGTTAATGCGGCGTTTTTTTTTTGTTGCGACGCGGCCTGCCATTGCGGTCCTTGATATCCGGACTGCCAGAATTTTTACTGAGGTTGTTGCTGCGTGCTAGCCAGCTGTCCTCGCCCGTGCAGAAGCGGGTCATGAGTGATGTGAGGGCTGCCATGGATTTCGGCTTTTCCTGTCCCAGGTGCCGGGCAAGCCACTCGTCGCAGATGTTATGTTTGAAAGCCGCGAGGGCCTCCGCATCCGGGCAATCGACGATTTGATTTTTCTTGGTTAAGAACCGTGTCCAGAATTGTCTGGCCGATTCGTCTGGCTGCTGAATTATATGGCTTAGGTCGTCAGCGTCTGGTGGTCGCACGTACGTGCCTTGGAAGTTATCGAGGAATGCGACTTCCAGTTCTTCCCAACTCCCAATTGACTCTGCTGGCAAGCTGTTAAGCCAATGCCGGGCTGGTCCTTTAAGCTTGAGCGGGAGATATTTGATGGCGTGGAGATCATCACCGCTGGCCATGTGGATATGAAGGAGATAGTCCTCGATCCAAACCGCAGGGTCTGTTGTGCCATCATAAGATTCAATGTTCACGGGTTTAAACCCTTCGGGGATTTGATGATCCATTACTTCATCTGTGAAGCATAGTGGGTGTGCGGCGCCTCTGTATTGGGCGATATCACGACGGAGTTCAGAAGAGCTTTGTATATTTTGTTCGGCCCGGCCGGACTTACTATGTCCGGCACGATGGTTGTCGTCGCGTATCATGGGGGGCCCACGCGATCCATAGATCGATCTTGATTGTCTTGCCTTATCCTCCAATATATCTCGCAAGTCCGAAGCATTCCCCTGTGGCCTTGTGCTTTTCGAGCGATGCCGGGGTACGGTTCTGGTGGAGGGCCTAGAGGCCTCTCTGTCGCGGCCACGGGGTGGTCGGTCAGCCGTATTGTCTGCTGGTGATGCAGGTTCATATGCCTCCTCCTCTAATCGGGGGAGCAGCTTGCATTTAGGATAGCTTTTGGAGGGGCGGTTGAGCTCATGCTCTTCGGCCGCAAGGACTTCAGTCCATCTGTCGGCTAGCAGATCTTGATCAGCTCTAAGCTGCTGCTGCTTTTTCTTGAGGCTGTTTGCCGTGGCCATAAGCCTGCGTTTAAAACGCTCTTGTTCGACGGGATCCTCAGGCACGACGAATTCGTCATCATCGAGGCTTGCCTCGTCTTCGGAGGGAGGCATGTAATCCTCTACTTCTTCGTCTGCTGCCTTCTAATGAGGGCCGGCGTCTCCGCCCTCCTGCGCTGAATCTTGCTGGAGGGGGTTGTCTTCGGCACTATCTGGGGTGTTATTATCTCCGGTGCCGAAATCTCCATTCTTGCTGTGGCGGGATTTAGAGCGGCGCCGCTGACGCCGGCGCTTGGGCTGTTTCTTGGAGGGGTCATCCTCCGCTGTTCCTTCGCCATTCCCATCCTTTGGGATATCCACCATGTATATGTCATATGATGAGGTGGCTTTCCAGTGCCCAGTAGGCGCTGGTTCTTGGTCGTCTCCGGCATCGTCGTCCATACCATCGATGTCTTCGGAGTCGAAGTCTAGCATGTCGGTTAGATCGTCGACAGTGGCTACTAAGTGGGTGGTGGGTGGGCTTCGAATTTCTTCATCGTCTGCATCCCAACCGTCCTAACCGCAGTCCGGCCAGGGCTCTCCTGATAACGAGAGATACTTTAGCGAACTCAAGATGTCGCCGAAAGGTGAGTGTTGAAAGATGTCCGCAGCGGTGAACTTCCTGACCGGCGCCCAATCGAATTCGATTGGAGGGGGCGCGGGAGGTTCGGAGTTCGGCGAGGAGTCCGGCACCTCGGAGTCACGAGCTTCATGAGGGACAAGGTCAGTGTTCGGCTCTATCGCCGTAGAGGTTGAAGCCCCCGAGGCGGTGTCTAGCCACCCGTCCTCGATCTGCGCAGCCAGCTCCGAATTGAAGATCGGAGCGGACTCGTGTGCAGCCTCCAGGTTACTGTCCGACTGCAGAGCTAAGTCATGCCCATCGTGACAGTGCGGCGCGCTTGGCTGTGGCTCGAATCCATCGAAGATCAAGTCCCCGCTAATGTCAGCCGTGAAGTTCAAACTTCCAAATCTGACCTGACGGCTAGGGGCGTAGCTTTCGATCTGCTCCAGATGGCCAAGCAAATTGGCCCGCAGTGCAAAGCCGCCGAATACGAAGATCTATCCGGGGAGGAAAGTCTCACCCTGGACTGCGTCGTTGTTGATGATCAAAGAATCCATCGATCCTATCGGTGACGACACAGAGGAACTCTCAATGAAAGCACCAATGTCGGTGTCAAAACCGGTGGATCTCGGGTAGGGGGTTCCGAACTGTGCATCTAGGCGGATGGTAACAGGAGACAAGGGACACAATGTTTTACCCAGGTTCGGGCCCTCTTGATGGAGGTAAAACCCTACGTCCTGCTTGATTGATATTGATGATGTGGGTATTACAAGAGTAGATCTACCACGAGATCAAGGAGGCTAAACCCTAGAAGCTAGCCTATGGTATGATTGTTGTTCGTCCTACGGACTAAACCCATCCGGTTTATATAGACACCGAAAAGGGCTAGGGTTACACAGAGTCAGTTACAAAGGTAGGAGATCTACACATCCGTATCGCCAAGCTTGCCTTCCACGCCAAGGAAAGTCCCATCCGGACACGGGACGAAGTCTTCAATCTTGTATCTTCATGGTCTTGGAGTCCGATCGATGATGATAGTCCGGCTATCCGGACACCCCCTAGTCCAGGACTCCCTCACCCTTCATGGCCTGTTCGGCCACCTTGTGGAGCTCGACCAGCTGCTTCAGCTGGTCGCTCAGGGGCACCGGATGTTCGGCCTCAGCATACTGAGACCAGAACACTTTCTCCGTCGAGCTCCCCTCTTCGGCTCAGTAGTATGCGGCGGCACCAGACACAGTACGGGGCAGATCGGTGAATGCTCCTGGAGAGCTCCGGATTCGGGTAAGTAGCAAATAATTAACTTTTATATTTTTGCTTTGCATAAAGAATGCCTTACCCGCTGCTATCTTCTTCATCGCCTCGATCTCCTGAAGGGCCTTCTGGGCTTCGGCCTTAGAGGTCTTGGCACTCTCAAGAGCCAAGGCAAGCTCGGACTCTCGAGTCTTCGAGTCACGCTCCAAACTCTCGTGTTTTTCCACGAGAGCCTGAAGCTCTTGCCGCACCTCCGCCACCCGCGCCTCCTGCTTCTCTCGCTCGGTGCGCTCCAAGGCCGCACTCTTTTAGGCCTTGGAGACCGCCTCTTTCAGGGTCACCACCTCGTTCGTAGATCCTGCAACATTAATGTTGGTCCTGTTATTATTTTGCAACCAAGTATTTCTATATACATTTATAGGAGATACTATGTACCCTCTTTATCCTCGAGCTGCTTCTTGGCACGGCCGAGCTCGCTCTCGGACCGCTCGAGGCTTTTCTTCAATGCATTGACCTCCGCAGTCAGTGCGGCAGAGGTCAGCAGCGCAGCCTGCATTCCCATATTGACATATTTCTATTAGACTCCTGTGTATATCTTTTTAGATCCTCAGCTCGGCTTTTCTTTCCGAACACCGAACTGAGCATCAGGGGCTACTGTCTATGCGGTAATATTATATATATATATATATATATATATATATATATATATATATATATATATATATATATGTTTTTGAACACATACCTCAAAGCCCGTTAACAGGCTTGTACAGGCTTCCGTCAGCCCGCTCTTGGCGGACTGAACCTTCTGAATCACCGCACTCATAACAGTGCGGTGTTCCTCGTCGATGGAGGCGCCGTTAAGCGCCATCCAGCAAATTGTCCGGCGCCTCCGGATGGACGGAAGTTGCCGGCGTTGTAGGCTTGCCCTTCTTATGAAGGCGCCGCCTGTCGGACTCTAGGACCGCTGATGGTTCCGGAGTAGTGTCCGGCCCTGGGCCGGACTTAGATCCCTCCGGGGCTTTACCCCCTTTGGGCCCGAAGTCCGGAAGGTCGCCTTGTGGTGCCTCCAGGACCACCTCCTCCTAGTTTTGTCCCCTACGGGACTCCACCTCAGCGTCGTCTGTAGGGAGAGGGGAGGAGGCCGTCGGAAGTGAAGCGCTATTCACGTCTGACAAATTCAGAGAGCCGCTCGACGAATCGCATAGCTGAGCTCTGGGCGGACTGCATGATTAGATTCGGCGTTAGAAGCTATCAAATAATAAAGGAGTGCAATAAGTCATTCGGGTAGCCGGACACTTATGATTTTGCCAGGGGCTTGACCCTGGATGGCCATTCCCCCCCCCCCCGCCGTCTTCGGCGTCGGGGGCGTAGTCTGGCAGAAGGGTCTTCCCCTTCTTGGACCCTCCGGCTTCCCCAGTTGGGGCGACCTTTCTTTTCTTTCCTCCCCCTGTTGGAGGGGGAGAGGCATCTTCTTCTTCTTCCTCCTCCTCGTCTTCGGAGGCGGAGGGTGCGTTGGGGTTGTCGGGCAAATCCGACACCACCGGGCACCGGGAACTCTTTCGGGTCCCCGTGGCCTTCTCCTTGGCCTTCTTCTCCGGCACCACGTGAGGTGCCGGAACCATTAGCTTTGCTAATTGCGCGTCTGCTGGGCCTTCGGAAAAGGAGCCAGATAGCAAACTGTCCGGATGTCCTCTTCCAGTCCTGTCAAAGGAACGGGAGTTTAGATCCCACATAAAGTCACACTATGAAATTCGGGTATCCCGTAAGGGACTAAATGTAAGCCTACTTCGGAGGCTTGACGTTTGGCGTAGAATCTGCGATCCTCGATGACGGGAGGGGAGACCTCGGAACTCTTGAAAAGCACCTTCCAGGCGTCCTCGTGCTTCGTTTCGAAGAGCCGGGATAGAGTCTGGTGCTGGGCCGGGTCGAACTCCCACAAATTGAAGTCCCATCGTTGACACGGGAGGATCCGGCGGAAGAGCATGACCTGGACCATGTTGACAAGCTTGACCTTCTTGGTCACCAGGTCTCGGACGCAGGTTTGAAGTCCGGTCACCTCTTTTGGATTGCCCCACGACAGGCCCGTCTCTTTCCAAGATGTGAGCCGGGTGGGGATGCCGGATCAAAATTCGGGGGCCGCTGTCCACTTAGGGTCACGCAGCTCGGTGATATAAAACCACCCCGATTGCCACCCTTTGATGGTTTCCACGAAGGCACCCTCGAGCCAGGTGACGTTGGCTATCTTGCCAAACATGGCACCTCCGCATTCCGCTTGTCGGCCTTTCACAACCTTCGGCTTGACGCTGAAGATCTTCAGCCATAGGCCAAAGTGGGGCTGGATGCGGAAGAAGGCCTCACACATGATGATAAACGCCGAGATATTGAGAATGAAGTTCGGGGCCAGATCGTGGAAGTCCAGGCCGTAGTAGAACATGAGCCCGCGGACGAACGGGTGAAGAGGAAAACCCAGTCCGCAGAGGAAATGGGGAAGAAAAACAACCCTCTCATGGGGCCTGGGGGTGGGGATGAGTTGCCCCACATCTGGAAGCTAGTGGGCGATGTCGCTAGACAAGTATCCGGCCTTCCTTAGTTTTTTGATTTGCCCCTCCGTGACGGAGGAGGCCATCCATCTACCTCCCACTCCGGACATGGTTGGAGAAGGTTGAGGTGGGAAGTGCGGGCTTGGGCGCTGGAGCTCGAGCGCGCAGGGACGGATAAGCAGAGGAGGAAGAAGGCATGAATGGAAAGGGCGGATTCTTATCCCCTTATATGGGCGGCCAAAACTACAAGCCCCCCACCGGCCTAATAAAACTCGCTTATCTCCCAAGCGCCGCGGTTAATGGCGCGGTTGGGTTACCCACACCCGTATTGATGAGAATCCCGGAATAAGGGGACACGATCTCTGCTTTGACAAGACGTGCCAAGGAAACCGCCTCGCTAAACGCGCTGAGGTGGAACAATAAAGTGAATAAAAGCCTGGCCGTGGCATGATGTCACGCCGCGGAATACGTCAGCAGATCCGATTAACGCAAATATTATTCTCTCTACGGTGGAATGTGGAACTTATTTTGCAGAGCCGGACACTACCCTGGTGTTCAACATCTTCTATGAAATATTCGGAAGAGGAACCCGCCTTGCAATGCCGAAGACAACTTGCGCGCCGGACTCGTCGTCATTGAAGCCTGGTTCAGGGGCTACTGAGGGAGTCCTGGATTAGGGGGTGTCCGGATGGCCGGACTAAGACCTTTGGTCGGACTCCTGGACTATGAAGATACAAGATTGAAGACTTCGTCCCGTGTCCGGATGGGACTTTCCTTGGCGTGGAAGGCAAGCTTGGCGATACGATATGAATATCTCCTCGCATTGTAACCGACTCTGTGTAACCCTAGCCCTCTCCGGTGTCTATATAAACCGGAGAGTTTTAGTCCGTAGGACGAACAACAATCATACCATAGGCTAGCTTCTAGGGTTTAGCCACTCCGATCTCGTGGTAGATCTACTCTTGTACGACCCATATCATCAATATTAATCAAGCAGGAGTAGGGTTTTACCACCATCGAGAGGGCCCCAACCTGGGTAAAAACATCGTGTCCCTTGTCTCCTGTTACCATTCGCCTAGACGCACAGTTCGGGACCCCCTACCCGAGATCCGCCGGTTTTGACACCGACAGCAGTCCTCCCCTTCTCCCAAGTCCTCCTCCTCTCCCGCGGTGCTTGGTGAAGCCCTGCAGGATTGTCACGCTCCTCCACCACCGCCACGCCGTTGTGTTGCTGCTGGACGGAGTCTTCCCCAACCTCTCCCTCTCTCCTTGCTGGATCAAGGCGTGGGAGACGTCACCAGGCTGTACGTGTGTTGAACGCGGAGGTGCCATCCGTTCGGCACTAGGATCTCCGGTGATTTGGATCATGACGAGTACGACTCCATCAACCCCGTTCACTTGAACGCTTCCGCTTAGTGATCTACAAGGGTATGTAGATGCACTCTTCTCTCTCTCGTTGCTAGTCTCTCCATAGATAGATCTTGGTGATTCATAGGAAAATTTTGAATTTCTGCTACGTCCCCATCAGTGTCATCATGAGCTAGGTCTATTGCGTAGATTCTTTGCACGAGTAGAACACAAATTAGTTATGGGTGTTAATTTTCTTCAATATGCTTACCGTTACTACTCCAATCTTGTTTCAACGGTATTGTGGGATGAAGCGGCCCGGACCGACCTTACACATACTCTTATGTGAGACAGGTTCCACCGACTGACATGCACTTGTTGCATAAGGTGGCTAGCGGGTGCCACTCTCTCCCACTTTAGTCGGATTGGATTCGATGAAAAGGGTCCTTATGAAGGGTAAATAGCAATTGGCATACCGCGTTGTGGTTTTTGCGTAGGTAAGAAACGTTCTTGCTAGAAACCCATAGCAGCCACGTAAAACATGCAAACAACAATTAGAGGACGTCTAACTTGTTTTTGCAGGGTATGCTATGTGATGTGATATGACCAAGAAGAATGTGATGAATGATATGTGATGTATGAGATTGATCATGTTCTTGTAATAGGAATCACGACTTGCATGTCGATGAGTATGACAACCGGCAGGAGCCATAGGAGTTGTCTTGATTTATTGTATGACCTGCGTGTCATTGAACAACGCCATGTAATTACTTTACTTTATTGCTAAGCCGTTAGCCATAGTAGTAGAAGTAATAGTTGGCGAGACAACTTCATGGAGACAAGATGACGGAGATCATGATGATGGAGATCATGGTGTCATGCCGGTGACGATGATGATCATGGAGCCCCGAAGATGGAGATCAAAAGGAGCAAAATGATATTGGCCATATCATGTCACCTTTTGATTGCATGTGATGTTTATCATGTTTATACATCTTATTTGCTTAGAACGACGGTAGTAAATAAGATGATCCCTCATTAAAATTTCAAGAAAGTGTTCCCCCTAACTGTGCACCATTGCGAAAGTTTGTCGTCTCTAAGCACCACGTGATGATCGGGTGTGATAGATTCTAACGTTCACATACAATGGGTGTAAGCCAGATTTACACACGCGAAACACTTAGGTTAACTTTACGAGCCTAGGATGTACAGACATGGCCTCGAAACACAAGAGACCGAAAGGTCGAGCATGATTCGTATGGTAGATATGATCAACATGAAGATGTTCACCGATGATGACTAGTCTGTCTCACGTGATGATCGGACACGGCCCAGTTGACTCGGATCATGTAATCACTTAGATGACTAGAGGGATGTCTATTTGAGTGGGAGTTCATTAGATGAACTTAATTATCCTGAACATAGTCAAAAGCCCTTTGTAAATTATGTCATAGCTCGCGCTTTAGTTCCACTGTTTTAGATATGTTCCTAGAGAAAATATAGTTGAAAGTTGACAGTAGCAATTATGCGGACAGTAGAAGGCTTATGTCCTTAATGCACCGCTCGGTGTGCTGGACCTCGAACGTGGTCTGTGGATGTTGCGAACATCTGACATACACGTTTTGATGACTACATGATAGTTCAGTAATGTTAAATGGTTTAGAATTGAGGCACCAAAGACATTTTTTGAAATGTTGCAGAACATATGAGATGTTCCAAGAGCTGAAATTGGGATTTCAGGCTCGTGCCCACGTCAAGAGGTATGAGATCTCCGACGAGTTTTCTAGCCTACAAACTAAGAGAGAAGATCTCAATAGTTGAGCTTGTACTCAAATTGTCTGGGTACAACAATCACTTGAATTGAGTGGGAGTTAATCTTCTAGATGAGATAGTGATGTTTCTACAAAGACATTGCCACCAAGCTACTAGAGCTTCGTGATGAACTATAACATAACAGGGATAGATATGATGATCCTTGAGTTATTCGCAATGTTCGACACTGCGAATGTAGAAATCAATAAGGAGCATCAATTGTTGATGGTTAGTGAAACCACTAGTTTCAAGAAGGGCAAGGGCAAGAAGGGGTACTTCATGAAACGGCAAATCAGTTGCTGCTCCAGCGAAGAAACCCAAGGTTGAACCCAAACCCGAGACTAAGTGCTTCTGTAATGAGAGGAACGGACACTGAAGCAGAACCACCCTAGATACTTGGTAGATGAGAAGGCTGGCAAGGTCGATAGAAGTATATTGGATATACATTGAATTAAATGTGTACTTTACTAGTACTCCTAGTAGCACAAGGGTATTAGATACCGGTTCGGTTGCTAAGTGTTAGTAACTGGAAATAAAAGCTACGGAATAAACGGAGACTAGCTAAAGGTGAGCTGACGATATGTGTTGGAAGTGTTTCCAAGGTTGATATGATCAAGCATCGCACGCTCCCTCTACCATCAAGATTTGGTGTTTGCGTTGAGCATAGACATGATTGGATTATGTCTATCGCAGTACGGTTATTCATTTAAGGAGAATAATGGTTACTATGTTTATTTGTATAATACCTTCAATGGTCTTGCACCTAAAATGAATGGTTTATTGAAATCTCGATCGTAGTGATACACATTTTCATGCCAAAAGATATAAGGTAGTAATGATAGAACCACTTACTTGTGGCACTGCCATGTAAGTCATATTGGTGTAAAACGCATGAAGAAGCTCCATGTTGATGGATCTTTGGATTCACTCATTTTGAAGAGTTTGAGACATGCGAACCATGTCTATTGGTGTATACGCATGAAGAAACTCCATGCAGATGGATCGTTTGGACTCACTTGATTTTGAATCACTTGAGATATGCAAATCATACCACATGGGCAAGATGACTGAAAAGCCTCGTTTTCAGTAAGATGGAACAAGATAGCAACTTGTTGGAAGTAACAAATTTTGATGTGTGCAGTCCAATGAGTGCTGAGGCATGCAGTGAATATCGTTATGTTCTTACTTCATGGATGATTTAAGTAGATACTTAGTATATTTACTTGATGAAACACAAGTCTGAATTATTGAATGGTTCAAGTAATTTCAGAGTGAAGTTGAAGATCATCGTGACAAGAGGATAAAATGTCTATGATATGATCATAGAGATGAGTATCTGAGTTACGAGCTTTGGCACGCAATTAAGACATTGTGGAAATTGTTTCACAATTAATACCGCCTGGAACACCATAGTGTGATGGTGTGTCCGAACATCATAGTTGCACCCTATTGGATATGGTGCGTACCATGATGTATCTTATCGAATTACCACTATCGTTCATGGGTTAGGCATTAGAGACAACCGCACTCACTTTAATAGGGCACCACGTAATTTCGTTGAGACGACACCATTTGAACTATGGTTTGGAGAAACCTAAGTTGTCGTTTCTTGAAAGTTTGGGGCTGCGACGCTTATGTGAAAAAAATTCATCGTGATAAGCTCGAACCCAAAACAGATAAATACATCTTCATAGGATACCCAAAATGGTTGGGTATACCTCCTATCTCAGATCCAGAAGCAAGAGTAATTGTTTCTAGAAACGGGTCCTTTCTCGAGGAAAAGTTTCTCTCGAAAGAATTGAGTGGGAGGATGGTGGAGACTTGATATGGTTACTGAACCATCACTACAATTAGTGTGTAGCAGGGCACAGGAAGTTGTTCCTGTGGCACCTACACGAATTGAAGTGGAAGCTGATGATAGTGATCATGATGCTTCGGATCAAGTCACTACCGAACCTCATAGGTCAACAAGGACGCGTACTACTTCAGAGTGGTACGCAATCTTGTCTTAGAGGTCATGTTGCTAGACAACAATGAACCTACGAGCTATGGAGAAGTGATGGTGGGCCCAGATTCTGACAAATGGCTTGAGGCCATAAAATCCAAGAGAGGATCCATGTATAAAAACAAAGTGTAGACTTTGGAAGAAATACTTGATGGTCGTAAGGCTGTTGGGTACAGATGGATTTTAAAAGGAAGACAGACAATGATGGGAAGTATTACCATTAAGAAAGCTCGACTTGTCGTTAAGATGTTTTCCGACAAGTTCAAGGAGTTGACTACGATGAGACTTTCTCACTCGTAGCGATGCTAAGAGCCTGTTGGAATTATATTAGCAATTACTGCATGATTTATGAAATCATGCAGATAGGATGTAAAAACATTGTTTCCTCAACGATATTCTTGAGGAAAGGTTGTATCTGATACAACCAGAAGGTTTTGTCAATCCTGAAAGACGCTAATAAGTATGCAAAGCTCCAGCAATCCTTCTAAGGACTGGAGTAAGCATCTCGGAGTTGGAATGTACGCTTTGATGATATGATCAAAGAATTTTGGTTTATACAAAGTTTATGAGAAATTTGTATTTCCAAAGAAGTGAGTGGGAGCACTATAGAATTTCTGATGAGTATATGTTGTTGACATATTGTTGATCAGAAATGATGTAGAATTTCTGGAAAGCATATAGGGTTATTTGAAAAGTGTTTTTCAATAGAAAACCTGGATTAAGCTACTTGAACATTGAGCATCAAGATCTATGAGGATAGATCAAAAACGCTAAATGGTACTTTCAAATGAGCACATACCTTGACATGATCTTGAAGGTGTTCAAGATGGATCAGTCAAAGAAGGAGTTCTTGCCTGAGTTGTAAGGTATGAAGTTAAGACTTAAAGCTCGACCACGGCAGAAGAGAGAGAAAGGACGAAGGTCGTCCCCTATGCTTCAGACGTAGGCTCTATAGTATGCTATGCTGTGTACTGCACCGGAAGTGTGCCTTGCCATGAGTCTGGCAAGAGGGTACAAGAGTGATCGAGGAATGGATTATTGAACAACAGTCAAAATTGTCCTTGAAGTAAATAAGGACATGTTTCTCGATTATGGAGGTGATAAAGAGTTCGGCGTAAAGGGTTACGTCGATGCAAGCTTTAACACCTATCCGAATGACTATGAGTAGCAAACCGGATACGTATAGTGGAGCACCCATTTGGAATAGCTCCAAGTGGAGCGTGGAAGCAGCATTTACAATATGACATAGAGAATTGCGAAGTACATACGGATCTGAATATTGTAGACCCATTGACTAAAACCTCTCTCACAAGCAAAACATGATCAAACCCCAGAACTCATTGAGTCTTAATCACATGGTGATGTGAACTAGTTTAGTGACACTAGTAAACTCTTTGGATGTTGGTCACATGGCGATGTGGCTTGTCAGTGTTAATCACATGGCGATGTGAACTAGATTATTGACTCTAGTGCAAGTGGGAGACTGTTGGAAATATGCCCTAGAGGCAATAATAAATTAGTTATTATTATTGTATTTCCTTGTTCATGATAAACGTTTATTATCCATGCTATAATTGTATTGATAGGAAACTCAGATACATGTGTGGGTACATAGGCAACACCATGTCCCTAGCAAGCCTCTAGATGACTAGCTCGTTGATCAATAGATGGTTACTGTTTCCTGACCATGGACATTGTATGTCGTTGATAACGGGATCACATCATTAGGAGAATGATGTGATGGACAGGCAATCCTAAGCCTAGCACAAAGATCGTGTAGTTCGTATGCTAAAGCTTTTCTAATGTCAAGTATCATTTCCTTAGACCATGAGATTGTGCAACTCCTGGATACCGTAGGAATGCTTTGGGTGTACCAAACGTCACAACATAACTGGGTGGCTATAAAGGTGCACTACGGGTATCTCCGAAAGTGTCTGTTGGGTTGGCACGAATCGAGACTGGGATTTGTCACTCCGTGTGACGGAGAGGTATCTCTGGGACCACTCGGTAGGACATCATCATAATGTGCACAATGTGACAAGGGGTTGATCACAAGATGATGTGTTACGGAACGAGTAAAGGGACTTGCCGGTAACGAGATTGAACAAGGTATTGGGATACCGATGATCGAATCTCGGGCAAGTACAATACCGCTAGACAAAGGGAATTGTATACGAGATTGATCGAATCCTCGACATCGTGGTTCATCCGATGAGATCATCGTGGAACATGTGGGAGCCAACATGGGTATCCAGATCCCGTTGTTGGTTATTGACCGAAGAACGTCTCGGTCATGTCTGCATGGTTCCCGAACCCGTAGGGTCTACACACTTAAGGTTCGATGACGCTAGGGTTATAGGGAATAGATATACGTGGTTACCAAATGTTGTTGGAGTCCTGGATGAGATCCTGGACGTCACGAGGAGTTCCGGAATGGTCCGGAGGTAAAGATTTATATATGGGAAGTCCTGTTTTGGTCACCGGAAAAGTTTTGGGTGTTATCGGTAATGTACCGGGACCACTAGGAGGGTCCCGGGGGTCCACCAAGTGGGGCCACCGGCCCCAGGGGCTGCATGGGCCAAGTGTGGGAGGGGACCAGCCCCAGGTGGGCTAGTGCACCACCCCCACCAAGGCCCAAGGCGCCTAGGGCTTGGGGGAAACCCTAAAGGGGGGCGCCCCCTTGCCTTGGGGGGCAAGGCAACCCCCCTGGCCGCCGCCCCCTCCTCAGATTGGATCTGAGGGGGCCGCCCCCCTCTCTCTTGCCCCTATATATATGTGGGGGGTAGGAGGGCAGCCGCACCTGAAGTTCTGGCGCAGTCCTCCCCATCTCCCAAGTCCTCCTCCTCTCCCGCGATGCTTGGCGAAGCCCTGCAGGATTGTCACGCTTCTCCACCACCACCACGCCGTTGTGCTACTACTGGATGGAGTCTTACCCAACCTCTCCCTCTCTTCTTGCTGGATCAAGGCGTGGGAGACGTCTTTGGGCTGTACGTGTGTTGAACGCGGAGGTGCCGTCCGTTCGGCACTAGGATCTCCGGTGATTTGGATCACGACGAGTATGACTCCATCAACCCCATTCACTTGAACGCTTCCGCTTAGCGATCTACAAGGGTATGTAGATGCACTCTTCTCTCTCTCATTGCTAGTATCTCCATAGATAGATCTTGGTGATTCATAGGAAAATTTTGAATTTCTTCTACGTTCCCCAACAGTTCTGCGTCATGCTTCCTCTGCTCCTCCTCCAGCTTCCTCTTCTTCTCCTCCTCCATCTTCTTTCTTGCACGGGACCTGTAGTCGTCGTTCCAGTCCGAAAAGCCCTCATACCAGGGAATAACGTCCATGCCTCGTGTTCTTCCCGGGTGTTCAGGATTTCCCAGGGCGCGCGTAAGCTCGTCGTTCTCTCTGTTGGGCGTGAACACCCCCGCTCGAGCTTCTTCTATTGCGTCAAGTATCTTTTGTTCGGCTCCTTTTAGACTTGCCTTCTTCGACACCAGGCCTGTCTTCTGGTCCAATGCCCCCCATGCGCATAGAACCAAGTTCTGCACCTGGGGGGCCAGCTCCTAGTAATCTGAGTGACCCCTGCACCCTCCATCTCTTGCTCAGACTTATCCCACTTAGGCATTCCCACCGCGTAGCCACCTAGACCCAGCCTATGGAACTGCGTCTTTTTTGTGGTATTGGCCTTGTTTTTTATCGACCGTTCCTTAGATATTTCTGAATCCTTGAATTTCACGAATCGTCCCAGTGTTCTCTTTGCTTCTCCAGTGTTCCCTTGAATTCTGGAGTCTTCCTTTCTGTAGCGAGGTAGTTGGCCCATACAGTTTTCTTATGGGTGTTGAATGCAATTGCCATCTTCTTAAGAGCAGCGCCCTACTTTGTCCACATCTGCTTTAGTGAAATAATCTGGTAGGGTGAAATGTTCCATCAAAGAATCCCAAAGGTCTTGTTTGGCTCTGCCGTCGACCCAAGTAACACCTGGACGTTTAGTCTTTGGCTCTTTCCATTCTTGAATGGAGATCGGGAGTTTGTCCTTCACAAGAACTCCGCACTGACGAGTCCACTTGTTTGCAATGTTCTAGGCGATCGGGGTTCGCCACTAGGTTTGACGGAGTCGATGTTGTACTTTACACCGTCCTTCAACAATTTGCTCGGGCCTCGCTTTGTCCTGCTGTCTGTAGAAGCAGATTTGCTCGACCCGGAGGGATGAAAAGAAGGAAGATCGATTCGTTCATATATCTTAAAATATAAAAAAACATGTGATGATCACCAGATGCCTGCTTATATAAATATACCTCGCCGGTAGTCTTTGTTATTTGAAGATCAACATTCTCTGTGTCATCATAAACATTGTTTGTGTCATCATAATCAGAATCATAATTCATGACTTCATCAGCTCGGTCGTCGAGATCGAATATCTTTTCATCACCCTCTCTGGTATTGTTCAGATATTGGGAGCCGGCATCTGCTTCATTCAGATCATCTAGCCTGCCAGGGCTGCGTATGATGTCGAACAATTCCTCTTCTCTGTCTCTGCCGGTATTGTCCGCCATAACTTTTACTTAACTAATACAGAAGAAATATAGAACAATTTAGTATTCAAATTAATTACAATGCATGGATGCAATCAATAAGGAAAAACTGAATCATATACTACATAATATATATGCATCATCTCGATTAATATATAATCTCGAATACATCATTGTCTCGAATAATATATATAATCTCGAATAAAGCGTCTCGAATATTATATATCGAATACATCACTGGCTAGGTACCTAATAAAGATCGAGTACTACAGAAGAATCTAGGGCGCCACTCCCGGTTCCTGGGGCGCGGGTGGTGGACACCCAAAGAGAAGGAACCATCACAGGATCATATCTCCGGTCATCTGCCCAAAGAACCTGCCAAGTAGTGGAGAACCTGACGTCGTCCATAGCAGCCATGTAGCGATGGACGTGCTCGTCTTCCTCCCTGACACGGCGACGCACCACCTCCGGCAGGGCCGGCTGCCTCTGCACCGAATGTGGCCCATGCGAACGCCACCAAAGGAGATCAGGGTCGACGATGGGACCCGAGGCCGGGTTCCTCACCAAGCGGCACGCCCCTCCAGGTAGCATCTCCCAGTGCCAGCCCGGTGGAGTCTAGTCCCGGACATGGGTCCTCTGAAGCATGACGTCGTCATGAATGGGTCGACGGCGAGGATGCGGGCCGGGCATATCGTCGAGAACAAATACTATATGCCCGCAAAAAGTAACATTAATCTAACATTCTATATGCAAATTCTAACAATTTGACATTAATCTAATTCATCTAACTAAAACTAATTCTAAAATTTCTAACATTTCTGATTATATAACTAACATTTCTAATATTTCTATAACTAAAAAATAGAAAAATTGCTAACATTTTTATAAATATTTCTATAACTAAGAAATAGGAAAAAATTATAACATTTCTAATATTTCTATAACTAAAAAACAGGAAAAATTTATAACATTTCTATATAACTAACATTTCTAATAATATTTCTATAACTACAAAACAGAATAATTCCTAACATTTCTATAACTAAAAAACAGAAAAAATTCTATAACTAAAATTCTATAATGTGTGTGTGTGTGTAGTGTGTAATGTGTGTGTGTGTGTGTGAACATGACGGCCAGGGTGAGCTCACCGGCGAGGCGACGACGGGGCGACGGGATGGGGCGGCGACGACGGGGCGGCGGGACGGGGCGGTGATGACGGGCCGGGCCGGCGACGACGGGGCGCGGCGCG
>NC_041393.1:65562214-65622960 GCF_002162155.2 Triticum dicoccoides
GGGGCGGCGACGTCGACGGGGGCGGCGACGAGGGGCGGGGACGGCCGGGGTCGGCCGCGAGGGGCAGGGGCAGCGATGTTGACGGGGACGGCGTTGGTCGGGGCAGGGCGGCGCGACGGAGGGAAGAAACAGAGAGGGAAAGTGAATTTTTTTTCAACTGTTGTATATATAGGATGGACCTTTAGTACCGGTTGGTGCCACGACCCGGTACTAAAGGTCTGTTTTGGACAGGCCAAGCGGCGGGAAGCGCCCCCCTTTAGTACCGGTTGGTGCCACGACCCGGTACTAAAGGGGTGCGCTGGCGCAGTGCGGTGCGGCAAGTTTAGTCCCACCTCGCTAGTCGAAGGGCTACCGCACTGGTTTATAAGCCCCAATGCGGTAGCTCTCTCGAGCTCCTCTCCTAAGCAGGCCTACTGGGCCTACCTGTTCAGTGCTGCCCTGTGGGCCTACTGGGCCTTTGCGGGCCTGCATCCTGGCCCAATAGAAGGTTGTGTGTCTAGTCGTATGCAGGTCGCTTTGGCCTAGTAGGCGGGCTTTTTTATTTTCTTAATTTTTTTGCTTTTTTTGTTTTATTTATTTTTGAGTTGTTTTTTGCTGTATTTAGAGTTTCTTTCTGAATATTTTAGCTTTAGGTACAAAAAATTACAAACTTTCTGTTAGTGCCGGTAGTTTTCAAATTTGAATAGTTTAAATTTTGAATTATTTGAAATTTGTGTGAATCACTAGTTTGTGAATAATTAACTTTGAAAAAAGATTTTTCAGTGATTCTTTTTTCTTATGTTTAATATTATTGTGTTTTATCATTATATTCAATTTGGTAATGGTTAGGTTATTTAAAAAATGAAATTCCTTTGTAACAGATGAGTTTTCGTCCAAAACCCTGATAGTTTGAAAGAGATAGTAAATGCATGAAAGAATTTGTTTGCACATAAAATTTCTTCGCGTTTCAAATGCCAAAACACATAACTACCCTAACTATTACAGAGATTCCCTCCTGGGTGTGAAACACAGAAGAAAGTGATGATAGTGAAGCCGATCACATCCGGGATCTTTGGGTGTGAAACTTTTTCTTCGTGTGTGTCCCTTTGCACCGTAGCCATGGAAAATCTTCATCATTTAACTGGATGCTCGGGTCAATATTCACTGCGAATGGAGCAATTTCATCAAACATTTCATAATCTTCTGACATGTCTATCTTGTCATCCACTCCCATGATGTTTCTTTTCCCTGAAAGAACTATGTGGCGTTTTGGCTCGTCGTATGATCCATTCGCTTCCTTATCTTTTCTTTTTCTCGGCCTGGTAGACATGTCTTTCACATAAAAAACTTGCGCCACATGATTGGCTAGGACGAATGGTTCTTCTGCATACGCAAGATTGTTGAGATCCACTGTTGTCATTCCGTACTGCGGGTCTTCCGTTACCCCGCCTCGTGTCATATTGACCCATTTGCACCGAAACAAAGGGACCTTCAAACCACCTGCATAGTTAAGTTCCCATATGTCCTCTACGTAACCATAATATGTTTCCTTTCCCGTGTTGGTTGTTGCATCAAAGCGGACACCACTGTTTTGGTTGGTGATCTTCTTATCTTGGGCGATCGTGTAAAATGTATTCCCATTTATCTCGTACCCTTTGAAAGTCATTATATTCGAAGATGGTAACTGGGACAGCAAGTATAGGTCATCTTCAATATCGCCATCGTGCATGGCACATTTCTGCAACCAACCGGCGAAAGTCCTCGTTTGTTCATGTGTAATCCAGTCGTCAGACTTCTCCGGGTGTTTGGAGTGTAGAAAATTCTTGTGTTCCTCTATATACGGAGCCACCAAGGCGGAATTCTGTAGAACTGTGTAGTGTGCTTCAGTGAGAGAATGCCCGTCCATACATATTATTTGATCCCCTCCTAGCGTGCCTTTTCCATCCAGTATGCCCTTATGCCGTGATTCAGGAACACCAATCGGCTTAAGGTCAGGAATAAAGTCAATACAAAACTCAATGACCTCCTCATTTTCATGGCCCTTCACGATGCTTCCTTCTGTCCTAGCACGGTTATGAATATATTTCTTCAAGACTCCCATGAACCTCTCAAAGGGGAACATATTGTGTAGAAATACAGGACCCAAAACGTTAATATCTTCGCAAAGGTGAACTAGGACGTGCGTCATGATGTTGAAGAAGGATGGTGGGAACACCAACTCAAAACTGACAAGACATTGCACCAAATCATTCTGTAACCTTGGTAGATTTCTGGATCGATTACCTTCTGAGAGATGGCATTGAGGAATGCACATAGCTTCACAATGGCTAATCGACGTTTTCCGGTAGAAGCCCCCTCAATGGAACCGGAAGTAGTTGCGTCATAATCATGTGGCAGTCATGAGACTTTAGGTGCTGGAACTTTTTCTCTGCCATATTTATTATTCCCTTTATATTCGACGAGAAACCAGACGGTACCTTCATGCTGAGCAGGCATTCAAAGAAGATTTCCTTCTCTTCTTTGGTAAGAGCGTAGCTGGCCTGACCCTGATGTATGCCGTCTTTTCCGTGCATACGTTGCTGGTCCTCCCATGCCTCTGGTGTATCTTTTGCCTTCCCATACACGCCTAAGAAGCCAAGAAGGGTCACGCAAAGATTCTTCGTCATGTGCATCACGTCGATTGCGGAGCGGACCTCTAGGTCTTTCCAATAGGGGCAGGTCCCAAAATATAGATTTCTTCTTCCACATGGGCGCGCGTCCGTCAGCGTCCTTCGGAACAGGTTGTCCGCCAGGACCCTTTCCAAAGATTACCTTCAAATCCTTGACCATATCATGTACATCAGCACCAGTACGGTGGCGAGGCTTCGCCCGGTGATCCGCCTCACCTTTGAAATGCTTGCCTTTCTTTCTTACGGGATGCCTGCTCGGAAGAAATCGACGATGTCCCAGGTACACATTCTTCCTACAACTCTCCAAATATATACTGTTAGTATCATCCAAACAGTGCGTGCATCCGCGGTATCCCTTGTTTGTCCGTGCTCATCCCACGCATGTACACATGTTCCATTCCACAGCTATAATAGTTCTTCAACTAATGGCCTTAGGTACACATCAATGTCGTTGTCGGGTTGCTTAGGGCCTTGGATGAGCATTGGCATCATAATGAACTTCCACTTCATGCACAACCAAGGAGGAAGGTTATACAAACATAGAGTCACAGGCCACATGCTATGGTTGCTGCTCTGCTCCCCAAAAGGATTAATGCCATCTGTGCTTAGACCAAACCATATGTTCCTTGGGTCACTTGCAAACTCCTCCCTGTACTTTCTCTTGATTTTTCTCCACTGCGAATCGTCAGCGGGTACTCTCAACTTTCCATGTTTCTTACAGTATTCTCTGTGCCACCGCATCGCCTTCACATGCCTTTGTTTTGGAACAAACATTTCAACCGTGGTATTATAGGAGCATACCACATCACCTTGGCAGGAATCTTCTTCCTGGGGCGCTCGCCCTCGACATCACCAGGGTCATCGCGACTGATCTTATAACGCAATGCACCACATACTGGGCAAGCGTTCAAATCCTCGTACGCACCGCGGTAGAGGATGCAGTCATTAGGGCATGCATGTATCTTCTGCACCTCTAACCCTAGAGGGCAGACAACCTTCTTTGCTTCATACGTACTCTCAGGAAATTTGTTGTCCTTTGGAAGCATATTCTATATCATTACTAGCAGCTTTCCAAATCCCTTGTCAGATACACCATTCTCTGCCTTCCATTGCAGCAATTCCAGTGTGGTGCACAACTTTTTTTTGTCAGCTTCGCAATTTGGGTACAACAATTTCTTGTGATCCTCTAACATGCGCTGCAACTTCTTCCTCTCCAAATCACTTGCGCAGTTTCTCTTTGTATCGGCAATGGCCCGACCTAGATCATCAGCGGGCTCATCTGATGCCTCTTCTTCAGCTTGTTCCCGCATTGCCGGCTCAGCTTCTTCCTCCATTGGTGTATCATCGTATTCAGGGAACCCATGGCCAGGATAGATGTCGTCGTCCTCTTCTTCTTCATTGTCTTCCATCATAACCCCTCTTTCTCCGTGCTTGGTCCAAACATTATAGTGGGGCATGAAACCAGACTCAAATAGGTGGACGTGAATGGTTCTTGACGTAGAGTAATTGCGACCATTCTTACAGCCAACACATAGACAAGGCATAAAACCATCCGCCCGCTTGTTTGCCTCAGCGGCAAGCAGAAAAGTATGCACGCCATTAATGAACCCGGGAGAGCATTGGTCATCATACATCCATTGTCGGCTCATATCTTCATTATACACAACACCGAATAAACCAAATTAATACAAGTTCATACATAAAGTTCATATACAACACTTAATTAAATGCAACATACAAATAACTCTCTAGCTAAAGAATTTAAATGCAACAACAAATGCGATCAAGATCGCAACTAAGGTAACAATTGATCCAATAGCATAATGATACCAAGCCACACTATCAATGGCATATTTTCTAATCTTTCTAATCTTCAACCTCATTTTCTCCATCTTGATCTTGTGATCATCGATGACATCGGCAACATGCAACTCCAATTCCATCTTCTCCCCCTCAATTCTTTTCAATTTTTCTTTCAAATACTCGTTTTCTCTTTCAACTAAATTTAACCTCTCGACAATAGGGTCGGTTGGAATTTCCGGTTCACATACCTCCTAGATAAAAATATCTATGTCAACTTGATGGGCATAATTTGTCATAAACACGAAATGCAACAACTAGTTTTAAAAGAGAATATACCACATCCGAATCATAACAAGGACGAGGGCCAACGGGGACGGATATCAAAACCATGGCACTATGTATAACAAACAACGTACGGGTAAGACAATTATACGAGTAACTATATATCCAAATCACACAAACATCAATTTGGTAATGTAAAACATTCATGAACAAGAGCCTCACCACAAGGTGGTGCCGGCGATGGGACGGTGCGGGCGATCGACAGTGGTTACGACGGAGATTTAGAAGGCACTAAGTAAACCACACCTACATATGCAAACTAAGTGTTATTTTTGACCTCTGATTGCATATAAATCAAATACTAGCAAATATAATTCCTCCCAAATTAATCACTATACAAAGCATTGCAAGAGCTAATCTAGCAATGAGAGTTGAAAGGACAAAGTTGCTAACCTTTGTGATCATTTGAATGGATGGGGGCCTTCAAATCTTGACAAATTTTGGGCAAAATTTGTGAGGAGCTCGAGGAAGAGAGGGGAAGAACAGAGGAAGAGAGGGGAAGAACAGAGGAAGTGAGGGGAAAGGGGAAGAACAGAGTGGCTCGGGTGGACGAAGGGTTTATGTACATCGACCTTTAGTACCGGTTCATGCCACGAACCGGTACTAAAGGTGCTGGACAGGCCCCAAACTGACAACATCCTGCCACCACTCTCTTTAGTACTGGTTCGTGCCACGAACCGGTGCTAAAGGTTCGCCACGAATCGGTACTAATGAGAGCGGACGGCTAGCCATTGGAACCGGCACTAATGGACGCATTAGTGCCGGCTCAAAATCAAACCGGCACTAATGTGTCTTAGATTTGCCCCTTTTTCTACTAGTACAACTTCATCACCCCTCAGCCATATGGGTTCGCCAATGACGGTAAGATTTGTGTCCTCGATGGCATCGATTTTCGCATCAATTATGATTCTCACATTTGATTTGCGCATCGAATATACCATTCACGCACTCGATTTAGGCATTTAATTGAAGTTATAGCCTTTGATATGATTGACCGAACAAAACATACTCGATTAGCGATTTGAGAGTGTTTGGATGAGATTGAATAGGATTTTCACTAACAGGGTGTTAATGGATCACAATCCACTTACATCCTCAAATCCAATGCAAACCAACAAGCAATATAGCCTAGCCGCGGAGAGCTTGGAGGCGCTTGGCCGGTGGTAGCCCTAAGGCTTGTAATTTGTCGACCTCCGGGATTGTAGAGGAGCCAAGCTCAAGAGCACTGACCACCATCTAGACTGCTTCGGCATTGCCATCATCCACCATCTCCTCATGGTCGGCAAGAATGATGGTGGTCGATACCACTATGATGGCTGCATGGTCAGCAGGAGCTACGACAAGCCTACATTTAGCCCATCTAGCTCTGAGCCCTAGATCAGCCGACCTGGCCTCCTCCATCGCCCACAACAGTATGTCCACTAACAATGTGCCTTTGGCTCTGCTAGGCAAAAGCCTCTTCATCTCCTTCTCTGTCGCTTGCAGGAGCATAACTTGTGCATCTTTGATCATCTCATCCATGTTCTCGAACCGAGAGCACACCTCCATGGACTTCACGAACTTTAGGTGGTCACCGGACGAGAACCCAAGGATCAATGCGATCCATCCAAGACTGGTGGGGAATGGGTTCATGGTGGTGGAACGGTGGTGACACACACACACACACACACATGGAGAGAGAGAGAGTTGTGGAAGAGGATATGGTGGAAGACACACATAGAGAGTTGAGTGAAGTGGAATGCGATGGTGGATGATGGCTCTATTTTAGACCCATTTTAAGGCTCATTTGTTGCATATTAACTCCACATGTCATGACCCATTGAGCCAATTGCATGTACTCGTGCATGATTACTTGTTTGCACTATTTTTGTTGCGAGCATTGCATATTGTGGAGTATTTTTAAGTTTTTATTAGTTTTGATTGTTGTTGTGTGTTTTGTAGGTGTTGTGGAACTCCCAGGGACTTGCTACCTCTTGAGCTTGTGTTGGTTTTTCCCTTGAAGAGGAAAGGGTGATGCAGCAAAGTAGCGTAAGTATTTCCCCGGGTTTGAGAACCAAGGTATCAATCCAGTAGGAGACAACGCACAAGTCAACAAATACCTGCACAAACAATCAACAACTTGCACCCAACGCGATAAAGGGGTTGTCAATCCATTCACGATTACTTGCAAAAGTGAGATCTGATAGAGATAGATAAACGGTAAAGTAAATATTTTTGGTATTTTTGGTTTATAGATCGGAAAGTAAAAGATTGCAAAATAGTAGATCGGAAACTAGTATGATATAAAAGAGAACGTATATGATGGAAAAGAGACCCGGGGGCCATAGGTTTCACTAGTGGCTTCTCTCAAGATAGCAAATATTACGGTGGGTGAACAAATTACTGCCAAGCAATTGATAGAAAAGCACAAAGTTATGACAAAATCTAAGGCAACGATCATGAACATAGGCATCACATCTGTGTCAAGTAGACCGAAATGATTCTGCATCTACTACTATTACTCCACACATCGACCGCCATTCAGCATGCATCTAGAGTATTAAGTTCATCAAGAACGGAATAACGCACTAAATAAGATGACATGATGTACATGAATTAACTCAAGCAATATGATGAAAACCCCATCTTTTTATCCTCGATGGCAATAATATAATATGTGCCTTGCTTCCCCTACTGTAACTGGGAAAGGACACCGCAAGATTGAACCCAAAACTAAGCACTTCTCCCATTGCAAGAAAGATCAATCTAGTAGGCCAAACTAAACCGATAATTCGAAGAGACTTGCAAAGATATCAAATCATACATATAAGAATTTAGATAAGAACCAAATAATATTAATAGATAATATGATCATAAATCCACAATTCATTGGATCTCAGCAAACACACCACAAAAGAATATTACATCGAATAGGTCTCCAAGAACATCGAGGAGAACATGGTATTGAGAATCAAAGAGAGAGAGAAGAAGCCATCGAGCTACTAGCTATGGACCCGAAGGTCTGTGGTAAACTACTCATGCTTCATCGGAGAGGCAATGGTGTTGATGTAGAAGCCCTCCGTGATCGAATCACCCTCCGGCAGGACGCTGAAAAAGGCCCCTAGATGGGATCTCATGGGTACAGAAGGTTGCGGCGGTGGAAAAGTGGTTGCGTGGCTCTCCTGGATGTTTTCAGGGTATGAGAGTATATATAGGCGAAGGAGCTATGTCAGGAGACCCACGAGGGGCCCACGAGGTAGGGGGCGCACCCTACCCCTTGGACGCGCCCTCCTGCCTCGTGGTTGCCTTGTTGTGTCTTCGACTTCATCTCCAAGTCTTCTGGTTTCCTTCTGGTCCAAGAAAGATCATCATGAAAGTTTCATTCCGTTTGGACTCCGTTTGGTATTCCTTTTCTGCAAAACTCTAGGAAAAAAACAAAAACTGGCAATGGGCTCTCGATTAATAGGTTAGTCCCAAAAATAATATAAAATTGCATACTAATGCATATAAAACATCCAAAACAGATAATATAATAGCATGGAACAATAAAAAAATTATAGATACGTTGGAGACGTATCAAGCATCCCCAAACTTAATTCCTGCTCGTCCTCGAGTAGGTAAATGATAGAAACAAAATTTTTGGTGGAATGCTACCTAACATATTTATCCATGTAATTTTCTTTATTGTGGCATGAATGTTCAGATCCGAAAGATTCAAAACAAAAGTTTAATATTGACATAAAAACAGTAATACTTCAAGCATACTAACAAAACATTCATGTCTTCTCAAAATAACATGGCCAAAGAAAGCTAGCCCTACAAAATCATATAGTCTGGCTATGCTCTATCTTCATCACACAAATATTTAAATCATGCACAACCCCGATGACAAGCCAAGCAATTGTTTCATACTTTTGATGTTCTCAAACTTTTTCAATCTTCACGCAATACATGAGCGTGGGCAATGGATATAGCACTATGGTGGAATAGAATATGGTGGTTGTGGAGAAGACAAAAAAGGAGAAGATAGTCTCACATCAACTAGGCGTATCAATGGGCTATGGAGATGCCCATCAATAGATATCAATGTGAGTGAGTAGGGATTGCCATGCAACGGATGCACTAGAGCTATAAGTGGATGAAAGCTCAAAAAGAAACTAAGTGGGTGTGCATCCAACTCGCTTGCTCACAAAGACCTAGGGCATTTTGAGGAAGCCCATCATTGGAATATACAAGCCAAGTTCTATAATGAAAATTCCCACTAGTATATGAAAGTGACAAAATAGGATACTCTCTATCATGAAGATCAAGGTGCTACTTTGAAGCACAAGTGTGGAAAAAGGATAGTAACATTGCCCCTTCTATCTCTTTCTCTCATTTTTTATTTTTTATTTGGGCCTTCTCTTTTTATGGCCTATTTTTTATTTTATTTTTCGTCCGAAGTCTCATCCCGACTTGTGGGGGAATCATAGTCTCCATCATCCTTTCCTCACATGGGACAATGCTCTAATAATGAAGATCATCACACTTTTATTTACTTACAACTCAAGAATTACAACTCAATGCTTAGAACAAAATATGACTCTATGTGAATGCCTCCAGCGGTGTACCGGGATGTGCAATGATTCAAGAGTGACATGTATGTAAAAATTATGAATGATGGCTTTGCCACAAATACGATGTCAACTACATGATCATGCAAAGCAATATGACAATGATGGAGCGTGTCATAATAAACGAAATGGTGGAAAGTTGCATGGCAATATATCTTGGAATGGCTATGAAAATGCCATAATACGTAGGTATGGTGGCTGTTTTGAGGAAGGTATATGGTGGGTGTATGGTATCGGCGAAAGTTGCGCGATACTAGAGAGGCTAGCAATGGTGGAAGGGTGAGAGTGCGTATAATCCATGGACTCAACATTAGTCATAAAGAACTCACATACTTATTGCAAAAATCTATTAGTTATTGAAACGAAGTACTACGCGCATGCTCCCAGGGGGATAGATTGGTAGGAAAAGACCATCACTCGTCCCCAACCTCCACTCATAAGGAAGACAATCAATAAATAAATCATGCTCCAACTTCATCACATAACGGTTCACCATACATGCATGCTAAAAATCACAAACTTTAACACAAGTATCTCTCAAATTCACAACTACTCCACTAGCATGACTCTAATATCACCATCTTCATATCTCAAAACAATCATAAAGAATCAAACTTCTCATAGTATTCAATGCACTTCATATGAAAGTTTTTATTATATCCCTCTTGGATGCTCATCATATTGGGACTAATTTTATAACCCAAGAAAATTACCATGCTGTTCTAAAAGACTCTCAAAATAATATAAGTGAAACATGAGAGTTCAAAATTTTCTATAAAATCAAGCCACCACTGTGCTCTAAAAAGATATAAGTGAAGTACTAGAGCAATATTGCCTAGCTCAAAAGATATAAGTGAAGCGCATATAGAGTATTCTAATAAATCATGATTCATGCGTGTCTCTCCCAAAAGGTGTGTACAACAAGGATGATTGTGGTAAACTAAAAAGCAAAGACTCAAATCATACAAGACGCTCCAAGCAAAACACATATCATGTGGTGAATAAAAATATAGCCTCAAGTAAAGTTACCGATAGACGAAGACGAAAGAGGGGATGCCTTCTGGAGCATTCCCAAGCTTAGGCTTTTGGTTGTCCTTGAATATTACCTTGGGATGCCTTGGGCATCCCCAAGCTTAGGCTCTTGCCACTCCTTATTCCATAGTCCATCCAATCCTTACCCAAAACTTGAAAACTTCACAACACAAAACTCAACAGGAAATCTCATGAGCTCCGTTAGTATAAGAAAATAAATCACCACTTTGAGGTACTGTTCAAAACTCATTCTTTATTTATATTGGTGTAATATCTACTGTATTCCAACTTTTCTATGGTTCATACCCCCGGATACTACCCATAGATATATCAAAATAAGCAAACAACACGCGAAAAACAGAATCTGTCAAAAACAGAACAATCTATAGTAATCTGTAACTCTCGAATACTTATGTAACTCCAAAAACACAACCAAATTAGGAAAACCTAAGAAATTTGCTTACCAATCTATATCAAAAAGAATCATATCAAAAGCACGTTTTTGTGAATTTTCAAAACTAATTTGATAAGCACAAAAGTTTCTTATTTTCAGCAGGATCAACACAACTATCACCGTAAGCTATCCTAAAGGTTCAACTTGGCACAAACACTAATTAAAATATAAAACCACATATAACCAGAGTCTAGATGAATTATTTATTACTAAACAGGAACATAAAGCAAATAACACAAATAAAATTAGGTTGCCTCCTGACAAACGCTATTGTTTAATGCCCTTAGCTAGGCATAAAACGCGAATAGATCTAGGTATTGCCACCTTTGGTATGCAATAGATAAGTGGCTCTCATAATAGATTCATATGGAAATTTAATTTTATTCCTAGGAAAGTGTTCCATGCCTTTTCTTAATGAAAATTGGAATCTAATGTTCCCCTCTTTCATATCAATAATTGCATCAATCGTTCTAAGGAAAGGTCTACCAAGAATAATAGGACATGTAGGATTGCAATCTATACCAAGAACAATGAAATCTATGGGCACATAATTCCTATTTACAACAATAAGAACATCATTAATCCTTCCCATATGTTTCTTAATAGTGGAATTCTCAAGATGCAAATTTAAAGAACAATCATCAAATTCACAGAAACCTAACACATCACACAAAGTTTTTGGAATAGTGGAAATACTAGCACCCTAATCACACAAAGCATAGCATTCAGAATCTTTAATCTTAATCTTAATCACACAAACGATTTCAAAAACTATTAACGAATTTGAAAAAAAAAATCATGATTTTAAAAATGTCACATTTTCGGAGAAATAAAAATAAAAGGAAATGAATAGACGAACATGAAAAAGAAGAAAAGAACAAAAAAAAAGGAAAGCGGAAGAAGAAACACGCAAAAAAATCCGGTTTGGGAAGGAGGTTATGGAACCTTCCAAAACCGAAAAGAGTTAATGGGCCGAACTAAATATACATAGCGGAAGCCCGGGGAGCAAGGGGTACGCGCTCGTTCGGTAAGTTGCGACCCACGCACCAAATAGGGATGGCCTAGGGCCAACTCCAATGTAGGAATGAATTTGGTCCATTCCTATCCCTTTAGGTCAGAACGGACAAAAATAACGCCCAACGCGGGGACACAAATGAATGAGTGTTTATTTTCTTGTGCGTCATGACCCATTTTTGGCTCAGGTTTATGCCGGTTCTGCATCCAAGTGGATATGCCGCGGACGCCCGTAATGCCCTCCCCTTGTCCCTCTTGGCCCTCCCGTGTGTGGCATAACGGTCATTGTTCACCTGCCCCTCTATTGCAACACCCCGACCTCGTCGCCCTAGCCGCTAGCACCCAATTTTGGCCGCTTCGCCATCGCCCAACCCTCTCGATCGCATCGTCATCACCCCAGCCCCCTTAATCGCATCCACCGACAACCCCACTGCCGCTGCTGTCACCAATGCCAACACTTTGTCGGCGTTGTTGCCTCTACTCGCCATCGTTGGGGGACTACAAGGCACACCATGGCCCGGGTTGTCGGCAGCACCTCTACCTCCACGACACCACCGGACGACACGAGCTTCCACAGGCCTGTTGCGACGAACTGATGGCTAGTCCTTTCCTTGTCTATGACTCGTCCACGCCCGCGGCAGTCGGCGCCCGCAGGGTGTTTGGCCATTTTCCCAACTAAGGCTCCTTCACACTGTACGGATTCACCACTCCGAAGGGGCAATGGTGGATAGCCCGGTTGAGTTTTTTTTCGCTAACACCCTATGTTCATCATCCAACAATGAGGAATTCATGGTTGCTACTATGGTCGTCAAAGAGCACATCTCAAGCCAATGACCAATGTTTACGGGATCCATCTCGGGCCATGCTTCGGGTTTGCATCGTAATAGAGAAAGCGACCATTGCCTACTCTATGTCGATTATTTCTAGCTTACAAGCCCACTTTTAAATGCTAAGTTTTTCTGGAGACACTTCCGATTGGCGAGACATGTCTTCAACCGTCTTCGGGAGGGAGTAATGGGGTATGCTGATTACTTCAAATGCAAGTCCAATGCCCTTGGAAAGGTTGACTTCTCCTATTATCAGAAATGTACTACAGCTGTTTGGATGCTTTCATAAAAAATTCCTTATGATCTTGTGGGTGAGCATGTCTGCATGAGTGAGTCCACATGCCTTGAGGCATTGTACAAGTCCTGCAAAGTCGTGGTTGCAGTGTTTGGCCCGAAAGTACTTAGGAGAACCAAATGTTGCAGATACAACTCGGTTGTTAGCGATCAATGAATTGAGAGACTTTCCGGGGATGGTTGAAAGCATAGATTGTATGCACTGGATGTGGAAGAACCGTCCTTTTGCATGGTAGGGGAAATATAAGGGACATGTTAAGCCTTTCATGGTCAGACTTGAAGTTGTGGCATCACATGATATCTGGATTTAACACTCTTTTTTTGGTATGGTAGATTCTCACAATGTCATCAACATGCTTCAGCGATATCTGGTGTTCGCTACGCTTTCTGAAGGCCAAACCCTATATGTCAACTTTGAGGCCAATGGCCACCAATACAAGAAGGCTAGCTGATGGTATCTATTCTTAGTGGGCAACTATTGTGAAGACAATCTGGGAGCCCGTATGAGAGAAGAGGGCTAAGTTTGCCAAAGACCAAGAGAATGATAGGAAGGATGTGGAGTGTGCTTTTGGTTTGCTCCAATATCGATGGGCTATTGTTCGGCACCCTGCTAGAACATGGAGCACTCAAAAGATGTGGGAGGTGATGACATGTTGTGTGATCATGCACAACATGATCTTAGTGGATTGAAGTGATGAAAGCCTCTTTGACAAAGGTTTTGATTTCTAGGGTGAGAACGGTAAGCATGCGTATAGAGCTGTAGCATATGCACAACTCACCCAATTTCATCAAGTGTGATTGGACAACTCATATTGAACTTCAAAATAATTTGGTTTAGCATATGTGGACTCACATAGGAAATTAATAGATATATTTGCTCTTCTTCTTTCAATGTATTTGTTACAATTTCAAATTCATTTGGTTGTAAATTATGTGATTTTATTTATTGTGCTGTAATGAAAAACTGTTTGACATATTTGTGTAATCGAGAGCAATGTTTTATTTTTATTTGTTCACTTGATTTATATGTATATCTATCTATCTATATCTATATATATACCTATACTAATTAGGCACTTCCAAGAAATTCCCATGTCAATCTGAAAAAAAACACGTGTAGACAAATCCTATTAACGATCTATCTTTAGTTTTTCACCGGTTCGGTCTATCTTTTTCTGTAACCTGCCCACATGCACGTAACATGCTTCTTTTTTTAGAGTGGCACATAACATTCATTGATATTTTTTGGAGAGACACAAGTAACATTCATTGATGTCTTTCTTTTTTATACGAAGGCACGATAATTATAGCTCCTAATAAAGCCCCCTCAGCCAACAAAATTCATGGCAAAAAAAGGAAACAAGAACCCAATGTATTCCATCTTGCTCCCCTTGGCGCAATCCTAAAAAAAGGCATGACAATTATAGTTCCTAATAAAGTCCTATCAGCCAACGAAATTCATGGCAAAAAGAAGGAAACAAGAACCCAATCTATTCCATCCTGCTCCCCTTGGCGCAGTCCTAAAAAAGGCAATGATAATTATAGCTCCTAATAAAGTCCCATCAGCCAACGAAATTCATGGCAAAAAGAAGGAAACGAGAATCCAATCTATTCCATCCTGCTCCCCTTGGCACAGTCCTTCCTAATCACGATACCCAACTCGACTGGAAACGTAAGTACGCAACACATCCGTACATGATGTGTTGAACTCTAGAAAGTAGATTAGAGGATGGAAGAGAGAAGAGGCGGAGGAGGATGCGCTGCCCATGGCCATAGCGCCTCCAGCCTATAACAAATTTTGATGGGAGTCTGCGGGAGCTGCATGATGTGAAGAAGAGAGAGGTTTGGGAGAGATCGATAATTTGAGAGAGGAATCACATCTAACGTGGTCTTTTCCTTTTGCTCATGAAGTCATCAATCTCCACTTTCTCTCTCTACCCCAATGGAAACTAAATTCATCATGGGCAAGGATCATGTCTTGGAATGAGGCGAGGTATGATCAATCCTGTACGGCTGGATGTGTTGTGTTCATCTCCCGGTCGCTTTACTTTGCCTTATCCCATCTCTTATCCCTGCATACACCGAAACCCTGGGTTTGAGGGTGCAGCCACTACTTTCCCAATACAAGCCCTACACCATTATGCCGCCATATGCTCAGATTGAGGCTCGCTGGACTTACAAAGCATTGCGGCACTATCGACAGTATAGCTGGCCATCAAACACACAGACGTGTCGGACGACGAAGGCGAGGGTATAAGCCGACTCTCAAGGGAGCATGCATTCAGAATAAGAGGAAGCCGTTTGAGTAATCTGATACTTTTCAACCGCTAATTGAGAACAGAAGAACAAACATGAATTCTGGACATCAAGAAGCATGGTAGATAAATCCAATGTGTGCCCATCATTGTCACTGATCTGTTTGTTATTTACTGTCCCAATCCCAGACACATTCAAAGCAAAAAGATCCATGTCTTTACAAACGTATATACAGGTTGGACCCGTTGACTATCTGCACATGGGGTCATCAACGCAAGAGACCGTCATCCAGCATGTTCTGCTGCCGTATCAAGGTCAGGTTCAAAGGAGTCAAGTCAAGAAGGAAACATTATCCATTCTGTACTAATTTCTCCTCTTTACCAACGTATATGTTCATCTAATTCATGTTTTTTCTTTAAAAAAAGGAAGGGGCATGCAGATTGATACTTTAAACCGTCTCTATTACATAGAAATTTCAAATACATTGCTTTGACAGCTCACCGAGCCACAGTCTTCGTTTTGATGTTTCTTCTCAATCGATATACCTAATGTGGTTGTACGTCTTGCAGCCAAATAAAGAGGAGAAAAGAAATCTATTCCAAAGGTTAGAAAAGCACTTCATGGCATCGGTATCGTGGATGTTGACACCAATTGGATGTGCTACCATGTAGTACAGCTATTTCTTGCAGTTGTATCGGGCAAAAAAATTATATTCTTTTTGCAGGAAGGCAAGGATATATAGCTAGAAGTTCTTCAGCTGATGACACTTTTTGGTTGATTGTTGTGCTTAATGAATATCCTTACAGTTAACTCTCAAGCCACCGTGAGCCAAGAGGAAGTTTCTTCTATGCATAACATATATTCTACGTTCAATGCCCCACACCATATCTATATATGTTTTCTACAATTGCAGATGTCCATACCCAGAGTGGTTCTCTTAATTATGTTGCCTATTTGAGTACAGGTTCTACTATACACTTTGCACATGCCATTTCCAGCCTCTTTGAAAGCATGCATATAAGTCAACCACCTATTCCGCCCGTTTGATATACTTATATATTATTACATTCATTTATTGTTTTGGAACAATTTGTGGGTATATGAGGAGGTACCCAGTCAGTCTGATAGAATTAATATGTAAACCCAAATTAGTTGTAGAGCCAGACTGGATTTCTGATAGATATTAGGCTTTAATAGACACTGGGGCATTTTTTCTCTGATCAATATGTAGAAGTATTTGCTCATGGCACAAACACAGGTTACAATCCTCTAGATTATATGTGAAAATGATCAAAAATTAAACTATATTATAATCTTAAAGAAAATGTACAGGGAACAAGTACAATGTAGTGTGTATTGAAGTTAACCTGCTGATATCTTCAGAATATTACATAACCAAGATTGCATGTAGTAATTTGAGATCTAATTAGTAGTTTGGCCGTCCGTATTAACTATTATGTGGGGTAGTAATTTTCTCAAATGTCACCAGATTTTAAAATCCAATATTCTTATGTGGGATAGTAATTTTCACACATGTCTGCAGTAATGTAGTAATTTTCACATGTGTGTGTGTGTGTGTGTGTGTGTGTGTGTGTGTGTGTGTGACATTTTCTTTTCTTTTTAAAATTCTATATTATTATCGACCCCAAAATAAAATCATTGAATATTGTAGCAAATACAAACACCAGCCATGGAAATGCACAGGTTCACAACTACGTTAAGTTTTGGATGGTGTGGCGTCCTTCTGATCAATTAACTATTTACACTTCTAACCCGCATATAGGTAAGAAGTGAAAATATCTAGGAATTTTTCACCGATTCTGCTTTATATCTTCATTGCTTATATATTGCATGATTACATTGAACGCGGTTGTGGCAGGTTAGTTTCGCCATAAAATCATATATAACACAATGTTATTTTAGTCCTTTTTCCTAGCAATTTGATATGTCTCATTATTTTAATCAGTAATTACAGATGAATGAAAGAAGAGAGCATGTCATGTAAAAATCAGTAATTTGTGGGGCTGATGTGCGATGAAAACACAATGCAGGAGATTTTTTATGAGCGGAAAAGACTCAAGATGCAGCAATGCCGATGCATTGTGCAGCGTAAAGTGAACAATGGCGTGTTAGGAGATATTCCGGGGACGGATGCGAGCACCACCGCTGTCCTACTACGAAGTTCTTTCATTGATTATGATCAAGACATTGTTTAATAAGGAAATCCATTAGCTTTTGAACTAATCCATGTGGCAACGGCCATGGTTCATCTAATACTCCCTCAGTTCCTAAATATAAGCCGTTTTAAATATTCCAATATGGACTACATGTAGAGTAAAATGAGTGAATATATACTCCAAAATACATCTATATAAATCCGTATATTGTTTGTATTGAAATCTCTAAAAAAACCTTATATTTAGAAACGGAGGGAGTATAATTCTTAAAGCAATCTGATTCGGCTTCAAGTATGTAGGTCTGGTGAGATAATCGTTTCCATCATTCCATGTTCTTCCATGTTAAGCATACATATAGTTAATTAGTACAATTTTAATATGAATGTGTTCGTCTGGGTAATAAGAATGTTGTATGGTAAAGAAACAGAAAATATGTAAAATCCCAAAGCTTGATATAATAGGAGAAGTAGATATTGGGAGCGGGATAAAAGAATCTGTACTCTAATTCAAATTATAAGACTATGTAGTTTTAATATATTTACAAATGTAGAAAAATAACCACCTCCTGTCAGGAGATGTGGCAACAAAGTTTATCAAAGGTTTACACAATATACAAATGTATAAGTTTTCTTCAATGGAGGGAAGCAACATGTCCCTTCGTGTAAATTGGTTTCATATTATCTCAAAATCATGTAACACGGAAGTTTCGCTCCAATCATGAACTCAGATGTTGGCATGGTTACACTGTAAGATATGTTTTCAAAATATTGTATCACTGGATTTGTTTGTTCAGAATGATAAAAATGTAACAATTAGCACCCTAGCCCGTGCAACTGCACGGGTTGACGACTAGTAATGTTTAATTTGAGAAAATTTGGCAACAAAATGGCCTAGCCGGACCAATTGGTCGGCCGGTTGTGTGCACCGGTCAGAACGGCGCAAACAAGGCTAGATAGCGGCTAAAATGGCGATCAGACGAAAAAGAAGCAAAACATGCATCCGTTTGGGTCATGCGTTGGAGTTGGCCTGTTCGGTAGCTCCCTAGCTCCTGGCTCCGTCGACTCCGCGAGTGGAGCTGGCCCGAACGCTGCGGAGTCGGAATCGAGAAGCTGGCCACCGTCGTAGTGTAAAAAGTGAGGAGTTGAGGAGCTGGCCTTTCCCAGATCTTAGAAAGCGAAGGAGTTGGAGTTTGGTGAAATTACATGGAGTTGCCACCGCGAAGTGAAAAGCTTTTTTTCAAGACACACGAAGTGAAAAGCTAGCGTGCCGGTTCGCTGTCTAATCCCCTCCCGACCCCGAGGTTGCCTCTCTAACCTCAAAAATGGATTCACACACCTAGCAGCCCAACAACTATTGCCCACCAGGCCACAAAACGCTAAATGGTCTATCCCCATGTTGCAGACGGTGTCCTGGTATATCAGATTGAGACTACTGCCGCCGTTCATTAGGACTTGAGTGAGATGGTGTCCATCAATTATTGGGTCAAGCACCAAGGCAGCCGATCCTCCGTGACGGATACTGGTCGGGTGGTCCCTGTGATTAAAGGTGATCGGGCAGGCCGACCAGGGGTTGCAACTAATTAACGAGTGCTCCTTCGGAAGCCTCACAACAATCAGCGCCACTTGGCGCGCTCTCAGCGACTTGCCATGTGTCGCGCTCTGGGCGCTCCCTCCGGATTTCGTTTTTTTTTAATTTTTCCGCACGCATTTTCCGCTTATAAACGGTTTTTTTCTGGTATTTTTCGATGTTTTGGTTTTTCACCGGTCTTCCCTAGCTTTTCGATAAAAGAAATTCCGATTTTTTTTGCACAAAAAAACGCGTTTTGTTTTTTTCCCTTTCGCGAGAGTCATGGTTTTGTTTTCGCGAGAGGCACGATTGTGCTTTCGCGAGAGGCACGACCGTGCCTCTTGGAAACGAAAAAAGAACATGTTTTCTGTGTTTTTTTTCTTTCGCGAGAGGCATGGTTTTGCTTCCGCAAGAGGCACGGTTGTGCTTTCGCGAGAGTCACGGCCATGCCTCTTGGAAACGGAAAAAAACGTGTTTTCTATTTTTTTTCTTTCGCGATAGGCACAGTTTTACTTCCCCGAGAGGCCCGGTTGCGCTTTCGCGAGAGTCACGGCCGTGCCTCTTGGAAACGAAAAAAAAACATGTTTTCTGTTTTTCTTTCTTTCGCGAGAGGCACGGTTTTGCTTCCGCGAGAGGCACGGTTGAGCTTACACGAGAGGCGTGGCCGTGCCTCCTCTAAAATGGAAAAAAAAACGCGTTTTCTGTTTTCTTATTTCACGAGAGGCACGGTTTTGCTTCCACAACAGGCATGGTTGTGATTTTGTCAGAGGCACGGGCATGCCTCTTTCGGAAAGGGAAAAACCCGTGCTCCCGGTTCGGTTTTTTCGTCCGTTTTTGTCCGGGTTTTTTCGGGGAAAAAAAGTTCGCCAAAACCTATCAACATGGGATCTAGTTTTGAAGATCTCGACGCGAGGAATCCAAGGGCGAAAGCGGTTCGAGATTCGGGCGCACGGTTTAAGAGATAAAACATTTTGAATAAATGGATTTACGAAACAAGGGAAAGCTCACAGGTTGCGACAAGTGGCGCACATGCAGCGCGCCACTTTGTCGCAACCTGGGGAACTGGAATGATCTTCACAACGAGTACTTCTTAACTAGTGATTTCGGAAGCTACCGTGCTGAATGAAACACGGTAGCGCTGGTTACAGTTGTTTCTGCAAACCGGCGCCTGCAGGCGCACAGCCCCTCCCGCGAGATGGGCCTGCACAGCCCCTCCCGTGAGATGGGCCGGCCCGTTTTCATTTTTGTTCGTCTGTTTTCTGTACTATGCAAAAAAAAGTGTATGCACTGGGATTGAATCCTACAACGTCAAGTTTCGTCTGAAGGGCACTAACCACTCTGCCTCCACACCTTGTTTTTTTTTTTTGCGGGGGACACACCTTGTTGTATTCAGATAAATGTTTCTTCTCTTTTCTTCTTTTACATATTTTTCCCTTTCATTTTTTTTCTTTTTTTTCTCTGTCCCTTTTTTTCTTTTTGTAATTCACGAACGTTTCCTTCAAACATATGAACTTATTTTCTTTCTAAAAATGCATGAACTTATTTTCAATTCGATGAACTTTTTTCAAATTTGATGAACTTTTTTTGAATATGATGACCTTTTTTCCATTTTGATGAACTTTCTCCAAATTTGATGAACTTTTTTTTTCCAATTCTATGTTCTCAAATCCGATGGACTATTTCTCAAATTCGATGAACTTTTTTTCAAAATTGATGAACTTTTTTGAAATTTGTGAACTATATTCAGAATTGATGAACTTTTTTTTTCAAATTTGATGAACTTTTTTCAGAATTGAGTAAAATTTTCTTCTAATTCGTGTTTTTTTTTAAATTGATGCACTTTTTCGAATTCCATGAACATTTTTTAAAATTGAACTTTTATTACAAATCTATGATTTTCTTTTTCTTTTTTACGTTTTCCTTTTTAGAAATGATTCTTATGATACAGAATTTATGTTAATGTTGTACTAGAAGAAGTATTAAATAGGTTCGTTTTTGAATCATGGACGTGTAAGCGTTCCTGGTGCAGTGGTTACTGCACCGTTTCTTTTGCCGGTGTACCCAGGCGCGTTGGTTCGAATCCCGCATCCCGCAAGTATTTTTCTACCGCGTTCGCTTTTTGGCGAGGTTGTTGGGCCGACCCGCTAGGCGATCCGCGCGAGCGCCAGGAACCTTAAGCGGCGCAGAAGGCGCCCAATACGACCTCCCACGAAACACCACTTCTAGTTTTTTGTACGCGGAGTTGGAAGCTGCCGATGAGGATTTTTGGGCTGGCGACAGAGCTGGCGATGAGGATTTTTGCGGGGCTTCTTTCCCTGAAAAGAACCACGGTGTGTGAACTATGTTTCGTCTCCCCGCCGTCTTCTATGTAGTAACATCGATGATGAGCATAGTGTTGAATATTTTGATGAGACCAGCTAATGAAGAGTTGGAATCTTTATTACTACCAAAAGAAATAGCTCACAAAGTTTTCGACTCCTGTCTCCATCGCAAGTAACTTCACAAACTTGTAACTTATGTTTAAAAGAATTGTAATATAAAAATTGGTGTATGCTGGGCGCCAGTCGGATGTTCCCTCACGTGGAATAGCGGGTCGCCAGCCGCCGGATGATTCTTTCTTTGGAAAAGGAGGTTTGCCCCGGCCTCTGCATCTAAGCAATGCATGTAACCATCTTATTAAAAGTCTCGAAAAAAAAAACAAAGTTTTAGATTCATTACAGCTCGCAAGCGGAGCAAAAAGAAAAAATAAATCTCAATATCACAACCGGTATGTATAATAGGACAAGATTCCTAGACTCCCATCCTATTATGAGACCGTCACCCATACTGCTTGAATATAGCCTATGTTACCATCTTCCACTGATTGCAACCAGTAACCAAAGGTTTCCTGGAGTCCGTAGAAGTGAGTAAGGACCACCAGGGGCGAATTTAGCAATATGGCGAGGTTTGGCGGCTGCCATACCTAAAATTTGGCTAAATACCGCGTATGTATACTACTCCCTCCGTTCCTAAATATTTGTCTTTCTGAAGATTTCAATAAGTGACTACATACGGAACAAAATGAGTAAATCTACATTCTAAAATATGTCCACATACATCCGTATGTGGTATTTATTTGAAATATCTAAAAAGACAAATATTTAGGAACGGAGGGAGTATATATCTAGAGTTTGAGCGTTGGTCGATGGAGTTCTATCCGTTTCATCAGTTTGGAGGAGCAGGAGGCACGCAGGGGCCTCAAACTTAATTGCCAATGGCCCAGTCATCCTCCCAGCAGCCCACCTAGCTGTATGTAGCCCAGCTCGATCTGTCCAGTTACGCTGTGATTCACATGGAAATTGCGTGCACACAGCCGCAGTTACGGAATAGAGGCACGATCTACCTCAGTTAGGGCAACTCGGGCACCCGGCGATGATGCTTGACGAACGCGGCGACGGCGGCGGGTGGCACTGCAGGGAACTCGGTGGCGAGTGAAACACTGCGCCGCAAACCACAAAACGACGAGCTTATGTGCCAGGGACGGCGAGCCGGAAGCAATGACATCAGGTCAGGATCACAGCCATATTAGCCCTAAAATTTTGTAATCCTTTTGTCCAATTTTTTATAGTCCATAAACTATCAAACATCAATCTTTGTAATTTTGATTAGTTATATATGACCGGTTAATTTTGATTATTTGTATACAACCAGTGAATTTGTTGTTCTAATCTACTCAGATGGCAACAATCGACACATAGTTATATTATCAGTTATATTAACTAGGGCACATCTTGATGATTATATTATACATTGTTGTTTTCGTCCTTCGTGAACTCCGCCACACCTATAAAAAAATTCTGCCTTCGCCGCTGAGGACCACGTACGAATCCATGCGGCTGGATGATTCTACCTTTGTCAATTGGATCCTCGAGTCGTGTTGCAAAGTCAGACACTCATTCACGTGGGCAAAGCCCAGCACTGCTCAACGTATTTTTTTTTCTCTCTCAGCGATGATGATTCAGCTGATCTCTCCTTGGTTCATGGCTGCCCCATGCGTGGCACGTCTCTCACCCTGCAAACGGCCATGTCATTGAGTAAGCAAACCTTGCAACATGTTCTGAAAAAATACAAAGTTTGCAGCAATATTAGTGTATACAACATGATTGTGAGCATTTATCTGTTGCATCTCAAAGAAAATAAAAAAAATACTAAAATTTTGAGTGTATATGTGCAACAACCTAATTCATTGGTCGCAGCATATGCAAAAAACAATGAGTCGTTTTTTAAAGCCATCCGATGGGACACGCATAGCCGTATCTTCTCTTGCCACTGCCCCGCTCCGACGCGACAACGTCATGCAAACACCAAGTCTCCCTTCTTGCTCGGTTATGCTTATGACTCAAGTCAACCATACTATTACCACACTCAAGAATACCATATCGCCTCTGTTTCTACTGCAACAGAAGTGCCGCTCCATCACAAACATCGTCGGCCGATCCATAACAGTGTCGCCGACAGTCGTCACAACATTAGTGTCGCTTGCGGCAAACACCGGTCTTGCCTGCCTCTGGACTTTGCAGCAGATCACCGTGGTACTGCTCCTACCCTCACAGTGGCGCTTGCAGCAAAGTTCGGCTGCGTCACAACACGCTTAGTTCCCGAGGACTTCCAAGAATTCCCGAAGCATCATGGCGTGGCTCATCGCCGCGTCCGTCGAAGCATTTCCGCGGTCGTTCAAGCTTGCGTTGACGAATTGCCACAGTCGTCCACGTCGTCATGGTCACTAAAGCGTTGTCACAGCGACTGAAGCACACATGTCAGCATGGTCATAGTGGTCGATGTCGTCGTGTCATACCTCGTCGCCGTAGCGAAGCGTCGTGGATGTCGAAGCATCGCCGGCCGCGCCATTGAAGCATGCATCGTAGCATGACGTCGGTCATGAACGACGTTGAGACATGCCTTGCCACCATGGTGGTTGAAGCATCGCCACACCATTGAAGCACCCCTCTCGTCATTGTTGCGCCCGTTGAAGCATTGTAACGGCGGTCTAGCCACACAACGCTGCGTCCTGACTTGTAGCAGCGCCGCTCCGGCCTTACATCAGGAAAAAAAAAGACAACGATGAATGGTATTGCAGCATCACCCCATCTAGCTTGTAGCATCACCCCGTCCAGCTTGCAGCATCGCCGACCGTCCTTGCAGCGTCTGCATGTTCACCTTTGCAATTTACACGACCGACTTGAGCAACGACGGTCATCCTTGCAGCGGTTGCCAGTATTGAAATGGTGTGCTTTTGGCTTGCAACAGTCGCCCCTTGCAGCGTCTCGTTGCAGCATCGACAATGTTGCGACTATGTTACATAATTCCCCAACAAACTTTTGGCGATTGTTTTTTACAAAAAATATAACATAAAAAAGATTAGCGGCAGTGCCGACCTTGCACCGTCCTGTCTCTAGCAACGTTGTGCCTTGACTTGTGGTGTCTAGCCTTTGGAGCATCAGTTGTAGCGGCCCCGCGGTGTTGCGTCTGGCTTGCAGCAACGCCGGACAGTCTTTGTAGCATCACGGCTTTTGCTTGCAGCATAGACGATGTTGACCTTGCAACATCAAATGATGTCTCAGCTTGAAGCGACGACAACACTGATTTTGCTCTCTTATCCTTAGCTTGCAAGAATGCATACCAGGATTTACAACGGCAGCATCGGCCTTGTAGCACTGCATCCCGGTTTGCAGTGGCGCCTCAAGATAGATTAGCCTCAAGATGTTTATTTTTTGTTTCTTTGAGCTAAAAAGGGAACACATCGCTAGTGTCTTATTGAATACACGACCTACTACGTAGTACTACAGGTATGTGTGTGCATGAGATCAATGCATCAGGAACAACGAGCGCGTGTCCTCCCGGGAAAAAAAAGGCAAGTGGCACATGCGCGGGAGCCGGTCCGCTTGGGTCCGGATGTATAGAATCATTTTCCATAAAAATTACTCTGACTATATTTTCCAAAACTTCTTTATGTTTATGATTACCGGTAGGCGCATGCGCTGCTTTGCTTGCCGGCGACTTCATCTGCATGACAAAACATGACATCGATGATCCTCACATAGAGAAGACTTGGAAGTTGGAATCTTTACCATTAAAACCAAAAGCTGTCGCGCACTTCCTCTCCAAAAAAAAAATGTCGCGCATTTAGACGACTCCAGCGAGCGAAGACTTTGGAATCTGTGTTATTAAAACCAAAAGCTGAGAATTCTTGCCAGGTCCTATTATACCAATACCAACTTGATCTATCGTGTTCAGAGTGCTGACAGAAGTGGCTCGTGTGAACCTTGAGCTAAAAACGAAGTTGACCGTGGTCATAGCTTAATCGTTGATCGTGGTTCAGGTTCACACCCACCAACTGACCGGCCACCCGCGACCTTACCCATTCCTCATGCACTTCCTGCTCTATGCTCCGAAATCGCTGATGTTAATTGCCTCTTTAAGCCCATGCTAGTAAGGTACATGGACATTGTACATAGCTTATGGATAACCAAAGTATGAATTGATCGCAAAAAAGGGTATATATTACTATTGGCATACCACATTATAATAGAGGTAAACATGTAAACTGAGAGTCATATATGCATGTCGTAGATGTACATATAGTTTTTCATAGTTTATCCTATTGAAAATCAAATTACAAAAATATTTGAAGAGACATAATACTACACGAAACTCATGTGAAATATATGCAACACATTTGTCATTAGGTATCTCATATTGCAATTTTGAGTAGCTACTGTTGTCATAAGCCTTGATAAAAAATAAATCATAAAGTAAAAATGAATGACAATTATTTTAGAAGAGGACAAAAGTGGAAGAACTAAAGTATGGAAGAGTCTAGAACTAATAAGAAGTGTTTGTGAAATGAGGCTTGTGCATATTGTTCGTTGTAAATGGCACACTAGAAATGAATAAGATAAAAGTTTGGATAATGAAATGATGGATGATTATAGAGCACACGCGAAGTGGTTGTGTTTCGAAGCTTGTGCATATTGTGCATTGTAAATTATATAGTCAACAAAAGGTAATTCATTTAAAGCAATGTTGCAATGTTTTTAAATAATTAAAGTATGGAAGATCCTAGAATAAAGGAAGCTTGTGCATATTGTGCATTTTTATAAATTATAAAGTCAAAAAAGGTAATTCATTTCAAGCAATGTTGCAATGTTTTTAAATAATTAAACTATGAAAGATCCTAGAATAAAGGATTAGTGCTTGTATCGTGAGATTTGTGCCTAGAGATTAAGCTCAACCATGGATATCCAAGGGCCAATAGTGCTAGGATTTGCAATCTATTTTTCATCGGATTGGCTTCAACCAAAGGGCAATATTCAAAGTTATTCATACACTATCTTGTAGTATATATATTGATAAAAGCAATGAAAGCAAAGTACAAGTTGCATAACTAGCTAACTACTACATAAACATATTGTAACCAACTTTATATTATAACTTCCCTAAAAATAGATTTATGTTTTATAAGTTTTGTTACATTTAAAATGATTGAGAAATAACTTTTCTAAATTACATCTAACAACCACCCTTCAACCAGAACATACTATGACACCTAGACAGCACATACTCCACACGCTTCACTAGGTCAGTCCTTATTTGTTTAGTCAAACCTCAACACATGAGGATTTCGTTGATCGTTTGGACCTTACTTCGGAGTATAGAAGTGGGTTATCCCGTGCAACTAGTTAGGCCCGACTCACTCAATGATTCATCGCATGTGGCACATAGTCAAAGATTGGATTCTGACTAGCTATGACAAAACGCGGATTAGTACATAATTAGTTTATTGGTGCTTGCTTGAAGAGTTGTCTCAACACTTGGCTACATGTCCAGGACAATGTGACATGAACCGTTTTTGGCGACAGTTGGACAAAGTGTCTCTCCCCTTTGTTGCCTTTTTTTTCTGACACAACATGTCAGGTGAAATCGACTGGATTTTTGTAATTGAAATCAAACTTGATGGCATGATCATCCATAGCATTTGGGCATAGTTAGCCTGCACTAACAAAAGAAAGAGATCAAGCACAAGATGTGCATGGAGGTGAAGGCTCGATGGGTAGTAACTAGGGCTTGTTCTTGCACAAATCAGGGGTTGATACTGCTATAGAAATATTGAGATCACCATTGTCAGGAGAATTTATTCCTCATCATTATCCACAAGCCAGATCTACAACCTTTTGATCAAGATATTTATAAAAATAGTGTAATTTAATTTATTAGCAATCGTACGTGATTTTGGTGAAAAAATCACCCAAATTTTGTAAGGAAAAGCTTTTTTGGTATAACTTTTTAGATCAAATGTATGTTTTTACTATCATATAAAGTATCTATGGCTCATGAGTTTCTATATTTTTTATGAATGGTTTTTTAATACACTTTTGTTCAAATTATGTTGTCTCTAATTCTTTGAAATTTAAGACACCATGCCATTGAAAGGAATGAATTCAGATGTTAAAACTACACTATCCATCTCAGCTTGGTCATGTTATATTTGCAGATAAGTTTGGTCCAGTTACATGACAAATAGATGGAAGTGAATGGTAGCTCAGAGCAACTTGATTGAAGAATTAGTATAATGGGCAGAGAGGTATCAAGTATACAAATAAAATACAACTTGTGCATTTCAAAAACAAATAATGGATTACAAAAAATTATAGGGAAACTTTTCTACCCTTTAGCAATATAATAATTTACCAAATAATGAAGTTTACATCTCAAAGACTCTTCGATTCTAATGTGTCATGTATTTTAGAATGGATAAAGTAATGAGAGGAAACAAGATTTGGACAAAGTAAAACAAATACACTTACCATTATGTTGTCTTGCTATTAAGGAGGAAAATTTACTTAAACACATTTATTTGTCCGTCCCATCCAAAACATCACTATGTAGCTATTGCAAAGTGAACCTAATTATTATCAAGTCCACGACATATATTAAAATTTCTCACATTTGTACATCTAATACAAATGATTGATAATCTGGATGTTGACCTCACATATTGATCTAACATCACATACGAACTACTAGCAAGGTCACAATATAAACTTTCGTATACTGATTTAGTCTCATGTACAAGTATAAACTTTTATGTAATGATTTAGTCTCATACACAAACGAGTATCTTCATTAATATGGTGTTTTTGGGAATATATACAGTATAATCATCTTTTTCCAACAAATTACATATGATTAAATATATTTTCAGAAGTAATAGGACCCCAGACAATTGCAAACCAAGCTTGCAACACACCAAAAGCACGATATCTTTCTAGCAAGCTTCTTGAGCCTTGGCAAAGTGGCCACTATTCTTACATTGGGGGGTCGAGCATATCTTCACAAATATTGACCATGTAGGATAGATGGAATCAACTAGATAGTATCCCACATCAGAACCATGGCCATTGACATTAAAGTTGCATGATGCAGCATCCCCATTTTGCTAGCCTTACGAAAAGAGGAGGTCTCGGCGGTCACATTCTCTCGAAATAGGCTTTCGCCTCGCTTTACAAATAAAGCCACCACCTCTTCCATACAAGAGTTTTAAGTGCATCGGAATAGAATATTGCTGGGGCAATAACACAAACACGCCCAAGGAAAAGCATAAAAGAATAAAAAGGCCACCAAGTGGCCTCGGTCTCAGGGGCTCTGCTGCAAGGTAAGGTGGCGAGCGGCATCATGCATCACGTCCATCATCAGTCCCAGCCGTTCGCGGCCGCGCTGCCTAGATAGCGGGTGCCGGTGCTGCAAAAATGCCAAGAATGTGAAGATCGAGTCAAAGGTCCGTTGAAGAAAGACCCTCTCAATCACCTTCTTATCATGCATCATCCACAGAGTCCAAGCTAATGCCGTCAACACAAACCAGAAGAGGCGTCTCCTCCTACCGATCTGGTTGGCTCTGTTTTGAATGAACCCAGCCAGGTCCAGGGCCTCCTAGTCAGGCCCTAGAGCATCATAGACAAAACTCTAAAGAAACTTGCTGCCGTGAAAGAGAAGAGGATGCAGGCCCTTGTCTTTGGGACCTCACACAGAGAACATAGCCCATTCCTCGGGTTGTGTCTCTTGATCACCTCCGTCCCAAATGGTAGGCGATCCCTCAATAATTGCCAAACAAAAACTTTGATCTTCAAGAGCAAGGGATCTTTCCATAGCGGCGATTCCCAAGCAATAGAGGGACGTTTGCGGCGTACTCCTACGATGTGGCCATGGCGGCAGTTGGGCGGGTCACGTCAAGCTCACGCGGGTTGGCAACACGGGAACACGAACGAGTCTGGCATGGAACGCGGGGCCGTTTGGCAGCGATTTGCATGGTGAGGTGGCCGACATGGGAGACTTCCTACCCATCGAAAATCAAGTTGATAGAGTTGCATGTATATTTCCCTCTCTTTTTTTCTATATATTTGGAGGATAGAGATTGGACTTGGAACTTCTACACTTGAGCTCAAATGCACCCTCATGTTTCAAAAAATTCTGAATTTTTTTGGCAACAAACATTGTTGAATTATCTTCTTACATGCAAAATTTTGTGACGCGATCACGTCCATGGAGGTCTGGACGAAAAATGATAAAATTGATACTCCAAAAGAAATATATTTTTGACGGCATTTTGGAGAACTGATTTAGTTCTTTTTGTCCAGACATCCACAAATTTTATGTCATCACAAAAATTTACACATAGGCAAGAAATTAAGCAGCCTTTGTTGCCAAATAAGTTCAACTTATTTTTTATATTTTAAATTTTACTGTTCACACACGAGCATTTGAGCTCGGGATTATAAAACCACTTTCAAGGTTAGAGGGGTGTTTTTATAGGGTGCCCTAAAATCTTAGGGAAAAGGGGGCATCAGACTAGCGTTCTCCCCGCTTAGCCCTCATTCTGGCATTGTGTCTAGCAACGTCGGAGAACATATTGAGGTGTGTCTCCGGCTGATCTCCCATGATTCGGTTGGAGAGCTAAAAATGGAACCAAATTCCAATGAACTGTCCATGCGGCGTGACTCGTAAGAGCAACTCCAATGGGGCGACCCATTTCGTCCGTCGCCGTTCGTTTGGGTTGGCGTGGACACAAAAGTCGACCCAACGCGTCGACCCAAACGGACGCGCGTCCGCTTGGCGTCTGTCTGGCGACCCATTCCTGGCCCAATTTTGAGCTGGATTTGGGTCGGCGCGGACATGAGACGGACGCGCGCGCCTGCGCCTACTCCTCTCTCCGGCCTGCCGGTCGTTGGCAGCCACCACCATTTCCCCCATTTCTCTCAAAAACCCTCCCGGCCGCTCGCTCTCCCGCAAGGAATGGGTCACCGCGCAAGGCCATGGGTCGAGGTCGAGGTTGAGGTCGTCGTCCAAGGACCCCCGCAAGGCTGCTGCGCCAGAGCGGAAGAAGGTGCTGACGCCCGAACAACGGGCAAAGGAGTCGGCCAAGAGGAAGGACCGGAGGCACGCGGCGGACGCGAGGGATGAAGCCATCGCGACGGTCGTCGTCGCCGCCGCCGTGCAGTAGCAGGTCACCAACGCCCGCGTCGCGGTGGCAACGAGGGAGGCGCTCTACATGATGGGGTTAAACCCTAGCCAGCACGGCCTCGCCGCCGCGGTCAGCACCCGCTCATCCGCCTTCCCTCAGATGGTGCCCGGCTTCCACGTCTACCCGCAGGCCTCCCGCCTCTCGGGGAGTGCTCGCCCGAGGTGAGCATGGTCGCGCCTTCCACGCCCGCGCCCGCGCCCATCGACCTCAACGCCACACCGGTGGCCGCTGGCTTGTCAGTCGGAGGCGCGAGGAAACGCGCGCGGCAGACGCCAGCCGACCAGCTACCGGGCGCACACAACCTGTTCGACAGAATGCCGGCCACCGGCGATGATGACTACGTGCAGAACATGACCTTCGAGGGTGGTGCACAGGCCGCTGGCTTTGATCCCTACAAGACACAAAGCCAGGATGGCTGAGGGGCGTTCACACCGTCCGCTGGCTACAATGAAGACCAGGCCGCCTTCATGCGTGATCAGGTCGGCCTGGACCTGGACGGCTTCCCTCTCGACCATGAGTTTTCAGAGGACTACGGGCTAGAGGAAGAGGACGAGTGCGACATCGAGGGGGGGCATTTGTTCGAGGACGAGCTCGCCAACCAAGCCGCGTGGCCGAAGCCAAAGTGCAAGAGAAAGCGGACCAAGGCATACACGGCAGCCGGGGACAAGCTTCTTTGCGAGTGTTGGAGAGACATTGGCAAGACCCCAAGACGTGCGCCGAACAAAAGCATTCAACCTGGCGGATTCGTGTCCACTGTGAGTTCGATGAGCACAAGAAGTTTCCGCCGTACCAAATAGTAAGCGCGCGGGGGTGGGTGTCCATTTCGAAGCGATGGGGGGGGGGTGATCCAATAAGACTGCAACAAGTTTTGTGCCATCTTGAGAGCGTCAAGGCCCGCCCCGTGAGTGGCATCTGCATGCAAGACATGGTATGCTAGTAAGCCGCCCTCTTTTTGTGTCATCAAGTTTATGCTTGCGTGTCCGTTTGCATACCATTTTGCCAATATGCTTGCATGAAATACATTTGTAGGCATTTCAAGCTTTGGAGGCATTCAAGGTCCAACATAATGGCAAGTGCTTCAACCTCTCCCATTGCTTTAGGGTGATCAAAGACGAGGAGAAGTTCATGACGCAATATGCCGCCCTCAAGTGGGATTGTATGCCGGTGCTAACATGATGCCGGCATGAGACATGGCCGCTGGCATGATCGGCCGCAGGCCTTTTTTTTAAATGTTGATTGCGGACATGAAATGGATCGGCGCGTTGGGCACACTGCCAACCCAAATCTAAAACAAGGCGAACGCCGGGCGGGCGTCCGACCCAAACGGATAAAAAACGGACAAATTTATCATCCGTTTGGGTCGGTCCGCTGGAGTTGCTCTAAGAGCTCAGAAGGTCTGGTTATTTGCAACTGTAACAAAAGGAGAAATTTCGTGGAAGTGTTGGAAAGTGAATCAGGTGTGCGCGTTCATGAAGGAGAAGAGTTAAAAAGCATATGGTCTGCGCATCTACGACAGTGGGTCAATAAGAATATGGACACGCGATAGGTCTTGCTCAAACGGCCAAATTTTACATGTGACGACTTCACTTTATTCGGTCTCCCACTGAGCTCCCTGCTGGCTCTCCTCTGCCTTAGTGCCTTTACTGCACAGCTGATCCTCTGCCTATATATAACCCATGCAAAGAGCTCGGAGACACAACAACAACCACGTCCACGCACAGCAGTAGAGCACTCGCAAGTCCCAAGCACGTACAGCACAAGAGAGTAAGAGACACGTACACGAGGCACATAATGGCAGCTGTCCAGGTGTTGTCGACGGAGATGGTCGTCCCGGCGGAGGCAACGCCGGGGGGCGCCGTCTGGCTGTCCAACCTGGACCTGGCTGCGCGCCGGGGCTACACACCCACGGTCTACTTCTACCGGCCGAACGGCGAGCATGCGGGCTTCTTCGAAGCCGACGCCGTCAAGGACAGCCTCGCCAGGGCTCTGGTGGCGTTCTACCCGCTGGCCGGTCGCCTCCGGCTGGACGGCGCCGGGCGTGTCCAGATCGACTGCACCGGCGAGGGCGGGGTCTTCGTCACCGCGCGCTCGGATCACTACGCGCTCGAGGACCTCATGAACGAGTTCGTGCCGTGCGGGGAGATGCGCGACCTGTTCGTGCCCCCGACGCCCGCGCCGAACCCTCCGTGCGTCCTGCTGCTGGCACAGGTCACGTACCTGCGCTGCGGCGGTGTCGTGCTCGGCCTGGCACTGCACCACTCCGTCGTCGACGCCCGTAGCGCGGCGCTCTTCGTGGAGACCTGGGCGAGCGTCGCCCGCGGCTCCACTAAAGAGGACGTGCCCCTGCCGCCTAGCTTCGACCACATGCTGCTCGCGGCGCGCCAAGAGCGCGCGGTGCCGTACGACCACCCGGAGTACAAGCCGGAGCCGGCCCCGGTGCACGCGGCAACCACGTCCACGTACGCGAGCGCCCTGATCACAGTCAGTAAGCAGCAGGTGAGCGCGCTAAGGGCGCGGTGCGCAGGTGCCTCCACGTTCCGCGCCGTGGTGGCGCTGGTGTGGCAGTGCGCGTGCCGCGCGCGGGAGCTGCCGCTGGACGCGGAGACGCGGCTCTACTCCATGATCGACATGCGCCCGCGCCTGTCGCCGCCGCTCCTGCAGGGGTACTTCGGCAATGCGGTGATCCGGACGTCGACCGTGGCCACCGTCCGGGAGGTGGTGTCTAACCCGGTCGACTATGGCGCTCGGCGGGCGCGTGCGGCGACGAGCCAGGGGGACGACTATGCGCGGTCTCTGGTGGACTACCTGGATGGCGTGGACGTGATGAACCTGCCACGAAGCGGCATCTCTCGTGCGCACCTCCGCGCCATCAGCTGGATGGGCATGTCGCTCTCCGACGCCGACTTCGGGTGGGGCGTGCCGGCGTTCATGGGGCCCGCGCTCATGTACTACAGCGGCTTCGTGTACGTGATGAATGCGCCGGGAAAGGAAGGCGCCCTCATGCTCGCGCTGTCGCTGGAGCCAGAGAGCATGCCGGAGTTCAGCAAGGTGTTCGCCGACGAGCTGGCCCGTCTCGAGGTGTAGTACGAGCTGGCCCGTCGACGTTCGTTGCATGGATTGTATAGTGTGATTTTTTTAAGAGAGAGAATGGATTGTATAGTGGTTGCATGTACTATAGGCTGTTTTATTTTTCATAGTAGCTATATGTAACTTGATTGAATTTGTAATTTGGGTAAGTTGATTTTGTGGAAGAAGGAACCGATTGGGAGAGAAAGACGACCGTTGAATCTCTTAATCTAAAATTCAATTTATGAAATTATAAAATTGTAATTTGGGTAAGTTGATTTTAATGAGGGTTCCCGCACCGCCGGTGGCGGCTTCCCCGCGCGGAGCTGCCGCCGCGGCCGGAGCCCGCCGTCGCCGCTCGCCTTTCCCGCTCCCCCGCCCCTCCCCCCACCTCCTCCCTTCCCCGTACCCCCCGCGTCGCCTCCCCGGGCGAGGCGACCGGGGGACCCCTCCGCCGCTCCCCTCCAGGCTCCCTCCTCGCACCTCCTTCCTCCCGCCGCCACCAGCGAGCGCCGCCGGGCCTCGGCCGCGTGGTGCTGGCGGCGGCGGGTCTGCCCTTCCTCGCGCGCGGCCCCCCATGCTCGGTCGGTGGGGGCTGGCGGCGGTGCTCCTCGGCCGGCGTCGGTGTGGCCCGTCGGCGGTGATGCCGCGTGCCACGGTGGCTCTCGACGCGGCGGTGCGGCCGTTGGCCGTGGGGCGGCGCGGTGGCACTGGTGGCTGGCGGCGCCCGCCCAGCCCAGATATGGGCCCATTTGGGCTCCATTTGGGTTCGGGTGGGCCAGTGGCTCGGTGTTCCGCGGCGTCGTTTTCTGGTGATGGCATGGTGGCGGCGGTCTCGGGCGATGAGGACTTCGTCGGTCGGCGAGTTGCGGCGTGGCGACAGGATTGTCCGGGTCCAAGTGGACCCGGCCAGGCCGTCGAGGCACGACAAGTCCTCGTCGCCGCATCTGGTCGGCTCTGCTGCGGCGGTGGAGGTTGTCCCCTCCTCTCGGTCGAGTTGTGGTCGCTCCCGTGGCCGGGGTCTCCTTGGCTGAGCTAGGCCTCGTGTTGGCAGCTCTAGTGAGGCGGCGGGGGTTGTCCGGTGACCGTGATGGCACAGGCTGGTGGGCGGCTGTTGGGGTGGTGCATCTCGAAGTGCGTGGGATGATGGTGGTGGCTGTGGATCGGGAGAAATCCTTGTCGGCTTGTCCGGCACCGACGTGGTGACGCTTGCGGGCGCCATCGGACCTTCTCGAGGGGCGTCGAACATATCCCTTCCCCACCATCCCTCGCGTACCGGGGGAAACCCTAGAACTTGTTCAGGCAACAGCGGCGGCGTCGTCGCATTCCTTCTTGCAGGTGTTGCTTGGTGCGAGGCGCTTCGAGATGCTGGGAGCGTGGTGGTACTTCGTCGGAGGGTGCAGCGGTTGCCGGCCTTCCTTTCTTTGCTGATCTTCTGGTGTCGGCATTTATTTCTGTTTCATTTTCTTTTGTTTTATTTTGGGGACACTATGCTGCGGGCCGAGCGAGCTGCATGTATCCGATGTTTGCTTTATAATATAAAGTGGGGGGCAACCCTTTTTCTTAAGTTGATTTTAATGTTTTATAAAATTACTTGCCCAAAATAAGTTTTCAGGTAACTGAAGTTGCCATGTGTTTGTATGAGAAAAAAATGTCATGTACTAAAAAGTAAAAGTCAATTTATGAACAAAATTGCCATGGAAAATTCAAAAAAATTCCATTGTGTTTTAATTAAATTTGCCATGTTTTGTATGAGAAAATGCCATCTTTATAAGTAAAAGATTTCTAAACAAAAATTGCCATGGAAAATTCATACATCAATTGCCATGTTATTTTAATTAAATTTGTCATGTTCTATATGAGAAAAATGCCATGTACGCGGAGTAAAAACAAGTTATGAACAAAAATGTGTTTGCTTTAAAAACAAATTAATTTAGGACATGGTACCACGGCAAAAAACCAAGTCTGTCTTTAACAAAGCAAATTTTGCTATTGAAAAAAAAAGATCTTGTTTACAAAAAATTAAAAGAAACATGAAAATGCCTAAAAGCTACAATGTGTACAAAAATAGAAAATAACAAAAGACCATATGCAATAAGTATTTTTCCATCTAGTGTACAGAAATAATTGCCCACCTAATATAATACCAGAAAATCATACATGAATAAGAATGTATCAATGAGATTCCTTATTTAAAATTGTGTCCTTTCTGGCATCGTCTTGAAAATGAAACTTGCCATGGGACATCTAGTGAAATTGCAATGGCAAAATCACTTCTAAAATTTGGCATGGTCAAAAAAAGTTGACATCGTCTTGAAAAAAGAAACTTGCGATGAGCATTAAACTAAAATTGCCGTGCGACATCTAGTGAATTTGCCATGCAAAAAGTTGGCATCGTCTTGAAAAAAGAAACTTGTCATCGACATTAAACTGACTTTGCCGTGGGGCATCTAGTGAATTTTCCATGGAAAAATCACTTTAAAAAATTGACATGGTAAAAAAAGTTGACATTGTCTTGAAAAAAGAAACTTGTCATGGGCATTAAACTGAATTTACCGTGGGACATCTACTTAATTTGCCATGGCAAATCATTTTAAAAAATTGCCATGGTAAAAAAAATGACATCATCTTGAAAAAATAAACTTGTCATGGGCATAAAACTGAATTGGTTGTGGGAAATCTAGTGAATTTCCATGGCAAAATCACCTTAAAAAATTGCCATGGTAAAAAAAAAGTTGACATTGTCTTGAAAGAAGAAACTTGCCATGGGCATTAAACTGAACTTTTCATGGGACATCTAGTGAGTTTGCCATGGCAAAATCACTTTTAAAAATTGCCATGGTAAAAAATACTTGACATTGTCTTGAAAAAGGAAAATTTCCATGGACATTAAACTGAATTTGCCGGGGGCATCTAGTGAATTTGCTATGGAAAATTCACTCTAAAAATGCCATGGTAAATAAAAAAGTTGACATCGTCTTGAAAAAACAATCTTACCATGGGCATTAAACAGAATTTGTTGTGGAACATTTAGTGAATTCGCCATGGTCCAACTTTTTTGCAGGAATTTGCCATGGTCCATAATTTACCATGGTCCATAATTTCCCATGGTCAATTACTTAAATTTGCCATCGTACAAGAACTATATTTTTCATGTAAATTAATAAATTTGCCGTTAACAATGTTGCCTTGGTGAATTGGTCGAATGGTACCATATGAATTGGAGACATGCCAATTGCCATGGCCAAAAAATGGTTGTATGGTACTAAAATGGCCATGGACATTTACCGAGGTTGTATGGTACTCTCCGTAAAGAAATATAAGACCGCTTAGATCACTACTTTAGTGATCTAAACACGCTTTTATTTCTTTACAAAAAAAGTTGTCTTGGAAAAAAAAGTTGCGTGAGATTTTCCATGAATGGTACTAAAAATTGCCATGGAAAAAAATTTGGAGACCTGCCAATTTCCATGATGCATAATATATATTTGCCGTTCTCAATGAACTTAAATTGCCATGGTCCCAAAATAAAGTTTTTTTTGCCATGTTGCAAACTAAAAATCTGCCATGATCTACAATAGAAGAGCTTTCCATGCTATTTTGAAGAGAATAATTTGCCATGGTATGTTACAAAATTTGAACAAAACATATTGTAGTGTATCCAAAGAATTTGCCAGCAATTTGCGATGATTGTTTTTAAGAGATGTCAATTTTTCTTCTAACTGTAGTGTGATCAAAGGAAATTAAAATTTGCCATATTTTTTTTGTAAAATCAAGTCCATAGTTTCCCCATGAGACATGGGGAAAACTCGAAACCCTTGCCATCTGATTGTTTGCAAAATTGCCATGATTGATGAACACATTTTGTGGGAGAAGTTGCCATGGGATTGAACAAACTTATACTAAAGTTCGCAAGCCCCATCTAAAATCATCTGTCACCGTCAGCTGGCCTGCTGCATGCATCTGAATTGCAAAAAAACACATATGTTCACGGTTCGCCGTCGATGATTCCTCCTCCGAAATCTTAACAGCCACCGAGCATGGAGAGTAGGAAGCGAGAGAATACTCGCAAACCTCTTTTTACCGGTGCCGGGATGTACCGGAGGTTCTTCAACAAATAAAATCTTGCCACCTCAAAAGTTGTCACAAGTTGTATATATGTATTTCACACATATCTTCATTTAAGCCCCTGTATTTCACCAGCTGAACCCCACCCACGTGATTTGACCTGCTGGGCCTACCCACGTGATTTCAGCAACGACCCTTGCTGTACACGTTGCTTGAAGCCAGTCTCACTTCACACACATGTACAGAAATGACAACTTATTTACACGTACGCTTGAAATCTGTAAAAACATACATGAGAATTTAAATACTTATTAAATTCATTTCAAATAAAAGTCTTCCGAAAAATGCAACAACACACTGAAATGTCAATTTCACATTTGTAGTCCACAGCTCATGGACACATAGCTATTTCAATTCGTATCTAACTGAAATATCATTTCAACTCTTTCAAAAAGCATTGCAATTATTTTGAGAAATATATAACACATCCACAGGCTAAAATGATCTGGTTTCACCACATTGAAATATCATTTCAATTTATATTTTAAGAAAAATAAATTTCACAACTCACAACACCACATTGAAATATATTTCAGGGAAGTAATTACATATTTTCCAGGGAAGTAATTTCATATACTTCAATACATATCTCACTGAAATAACAAGTTACAGATATGACAAATAGCATTTTCATATATTTCAAAGAAGTAATTTCATATATTTTCACATAAATTAGTTTCACAGCTTGCAACACCACGTTGAAATATATTTCAGGGAAGTAATTTCATATATTTCAATACATATCTCACCGAAATAACAAGTTACAAATACATGAAATAGCAGTTTCATATATTTCAGAGAAGTAATTTCATATATTTGAACAAAAAATAGTTTCACAACTTGCAACACCACATGAAATATATTTCAGAGAAGTAATTTCTCACTGAAATAACAAAGTTACAAATATGAGAAATATCAGTTCCATATATTTCAGAGAAGTAACTTCATATATTCCAGAGAAATTAGTTTCACAACTTGCAAGAACACATTGAAATATTAGTTTCACATTTTTTGCACAGCTCAACTACACACAGCTATTTCAAATCATATCTCACTGAAATTTATTCCAATTGTTTTCTGAAATATATAACACTTCCACAAACTAAAATTTCTAGTTTCACCACATTGAAATATAAATTTCACATCTATTCCACAAAACATTTCACATAAATTTGTTTCACAACTTGCAACACCACATTCAAATATATTACAGGGAAGTAATTTCATAGATCTGGGTTTCTTTCAAAAAACTATACCCCATGCTCTCTGTCACAAACAAAGAATGTTCAAATCAAGTGGCAAATATCTGAAAATTGAAGTAGCAGGGGAGGCCGACGATCTGGTAAAGAAACAAAGAATATTCAAATCATGCTAATTAAATCCGAAATCATGAAGTGCATATGGAGAGAGGTTATGCTAGATGGGATTCATGACTCACCAGATTAGGTAGTGGTCAGGCTTGGAGTCGCCGGATCCGGCAACAACCGTGCACGATGACCCATCATGGTGCCCGTGCTCACGCGCTGATCTGCCCGGAATGAGATGGACGAGGAGGCCGCCCAGCCGCGTTGTGGGCGCCGGATCCGGCACCAGCCGGTGAAGCCACTACCTTGTCGTTGTCATCGGGCCCGTCGATGGCCGGGATAGATACACCTCACCGCAAAACCACCTCGCTGAAGTTGACGATCATCGAAGTTGACAGAGGCTGGTGGGGAAGCGGATCCGGTCGCCGGAGTTGGACAGAGGCTGGTGGGGAAGTGGATCCGATCACCGAAGTTGAACGGAGGCCGGCCGGTCAGGCCCTGTTGCTCTGGGGAGAGAGAGAGGTTGTATGATCTAGTTTGGAGATAATGGGAGAGAGAAAGAGAGACGTGGTTGTTGGGAGATATTTATTATCGGGCCCATCGTCCTTGTATTCATCTCGTATATGTTTTGTATCACTGAAGAAGCAGAAATAGAATCTGGGTGGGACAAGCACAACACATATGTAATAGCAGTCGTCTGTGGTAGTATGACACCCCTGATTCAATCGTACACTAATCATACACGCAAATGTGTACGATCAAGATCAGGGACTCATGGGAAGATATCACAACACAACTCTAAACACAAATGAAAGGCATACAAGCTTCATATTACAAGACAGGGTCTCGAGGGCTCGAATACAAAAGCTCGACACACAAGCGAGTCAGCGGAAGCAACAATATCTGAGTACAGACATAAGTTAAACAAGGATGCCTTAAGAAGGCTAGCACAAAAGCAACACGATCGAAGTGGCAAGGCCTGCTGCCTGGGACCTCCTAACTACTCCTGGTCGTCGTCGGTCTCCACGTAGTAGCAATCGACGTGGTTGGCATCTGGCTCTAGGAATCCACCATCTGGTTGCATCAACCGGAAAGAAGAAAAAAGGAGGAAAATGGGGTAGCAAAGCAACCGTGAGTACTCATCCAAAGTACTCGCAAGCATTAGATCTATACTAAGTATGCATTGGTATCAAATGGAAGGGTTGTATCTGTGGACTGAACAGCAGAATGCCAGAATAGAGGGGAAGGCCTAGCCTATCAAAGATTAGAATCTTCAAGCAGCTCCAAGCATCTTGCAGCATGTATAAGAGTAAAGAATAACATTTTAATATTAAACAAGCATGTTGTAACATCAGCCTAGAGATCCTTCCCCAACTCCCTGCGGGAAAGCAATCTCGGAGCCACATATCCATCACATATCTCAAGTATCCATTTCTAGTTATATTAGATCAGGATATAAGTCTGAACGTCCGTTACAGTGGACACGGCTATTAATAGATAATCTTCCCTGCAGGGGTGCACCATGTTACCCAACATGCTTGATTACTCTGACCAGACACACTTTACTGGGTTAATGCCCGGCCTCGGAAGATCAACACGTCGTAGCCCTACCTAGGCTCAGCAGAGAGGTCCCCGCCGGTCAACATCCTAAGCACTCCGGGGTCTTGGGCCTATGGCTCGTTGCACTCCGAGTCATTGCGTGCAGGGTGGATACCAGCACTGCCTCGGACGGCCAGCACGATCCGACCATGCCACAATGCTGAACTGGACGTCTGACAAAGCTTTGGCTGATACTGCGATGTCGAGGCCCATAACTATTCTCGCGTGATGGTTAGTGCGTAAAGGCCAGAGGCCAACTCAGAACAAATACCCAAACCTGTTAGTGCATTGGAGCTCGTGGAAACGAGCTGAGACTCACGATAATGTGACCCCGTCGCCCCGTCTCATGGACTTACGACAAGGGCCCAAACTGTTGGAAATATGCCCTAGAGGCAATAATAAAATGGTTATTATTGTATTTCCTTGTTCATGATAATTGTCTATTGTCCATGCTATAATTGTATTAACTGGAAACGGTAATACATGTGTGAATACATAGACCACAACATGTCCCTAGTGAGCCTCTAGTTGACTAACTCGTTGATCAATAGATGGTTATGGTTTCCTGACCATGGACATTGGATATCATTGATAACGGGATCATATCATTAGGAAAATGATGTGATGGACAAGACCCAATCCTAAGCATAGCACAAGATCGTGTAGTTCGTTTGCTATGAGTTTTTTCTAATGTCAAGTATCATTTCCTTAGACCATGAGATTGTGCAACTCCCGGATACCGTAGGAATAATTTGGGTGTACCAAACGTCACAACGTAACTAGGTGGCTATAAAGGTGCACTACAGGTATCTCTGAAAGTGTCTGTTGGGTTGGCACGAATCAAGACTGGGATTTGTCACTCCGTATGATGGAGAGGTATCTCTGGGCCCACTCGGTGATGCATCATCATAATGAGCTCAATGTGACTAAGTAGTTAGTCACGGGATCATGCATTACGGAACGAGTAAAGTGACTTGCCGGTAATGATATTGAACGAGGTATTGGGATAACGACGATCGAATCTCGGGCAAGTAACATACCAATAGACAAAGGGAATTGTATATGGGATTGACTGAATCCTCAACATCGTGGTTCATCCGATGAGATCATTGTGGAACATGTGGGAGCCAATATGAGTATCCAGATCCCGCTATTGGTTATTGGCCGGGGAGGTGTCTCGGTCATGTCTGCATAGTTCCCGAACCCGTAGGGTCTACACACTTAAGGTTCGGTGATGCTAGGGTTGTTATGGGAAATAGTATGTGGTTACCGAAGGTTGTTCGGAGTCCCGGATGAGATACCGGACATGACGAGGAACTCAGGAATGGTCCGGAGGTGAAGATCGATATATTGGACGAAGGGTATTGGAGTCCGGAATTGTTCTGGGAGTACCGGGTGACGAGCAGCGTGACCGAAAGGTGTTTCGGAAGCCCCGGCAAGCGTTAGTGGGCCTTATGGGCCAAGGGGAGGGGGCACACCAACCCACTAAGGGGCTGTGCGCCCCTCCCAACCCCTCTCACGTAACCTAGAGAGGTGGTGGCGCCTCCCCTAGGGCAGCCACCCCTCCCGGCTTGGGAGGCAAGTTTCCTAGGGGTGGGGGCGCCCAAACCCATCTAGGGTTTCCCCTGTGGCCACCACCCATCCCCTAGGGAACCCTAGGGCGCCTCCTCCACCCCCTTCCCCCTATATATAGTGAGGGAGAGAGAGGGCAGCCGCACCCTTCCCCTGGCGCAGCCCTCTCCCTCCTCCAACACCTCCTCCTCCTCCGTAGTGCTTGGCGAAGCCCTGCTGGAGAACCACGAGCTCCACCACCACCATGCCGTCATGCTGTCAGAGTTCTCCCTCAACTTCTCCTCCCCCCTTGCTGGATCAAGAAGGAGGAGACATCTCCGGGCTGTACGTGTGTTGAACGCGGAGGCGCCGTCCGTTCGGCGCTAGATCGGATCTTCCGCGATTTGAATCGCCGCGAGTACGACTCCATCAACCGCGTTCTTGTAACGCTTCCGCTTAGCGATCTTCAAAGGTATGAAGATGATCATCCTCTCCCTCTCTTGTTGCTAGAATCTCTATAGATTGATCTTGGTGTTGCGTAGAAAATTTTGAATTTGTGCTACGTTCCCCAACAGTGGCATCATGAGCTAGGTCTATGCGTAGATTCTATGCATGAGTAGAACACAAGGGCGATGATTTGTTCAATATGCTTACCGTTACTAGTCCTATCTTGTTTCGACGGTATTGTGGGATGAAGCGGCCCGGACCGACCTTACACGTATACTTACGTGAGACAGGTTCCACCGACTGACATGCACTTGTTGCATAAGGTGGCTAGCGGGTGCCAGTCTCTCCCACTTTAGTCAGATCAGATTCGATGAAAAGGGTCCTTATGAAGGGTAAATAGCAATTGGCATATCACCGTTGTGGCTTTGCGTAGGTAAACGTTCTTGCTAGAAACCCGTAGCAGCCACGTAAAACATGAAACAACAATTAGAGGACGTCTAACTTGTTTTTGCAGGGTATGCTATGTGATGTGATATGGCCAAAAGAATGTGATGAATGATATGTGATGTATGAGATTGATCATGTTCTTGTAATAGGAATCACGACTTGCATGTCGATGAGTATGACAACCGGCAGGAGCCATAGGAGTTGTCTTAATTTATTGTATGACCTGCGTGTCATTAAAAACGCCATGTAATTACTTTACTTTATTGCTAACCATTAGCCTTAGTAGTAGAAGTAATAGTTGGCGAGACAACTTCATGAAGACACGATGATGGAGATCATGATGATGGAGATCATGGTGTCATGCTGGTGACGAAGGTGATCATGCCGCGCCTCAAAGATGGAGATCAAAGGCACAATATGATATTGACCATATCATGTCACTTTATGATTTGCATGTGATGTTTTTCATGTTTACATCTTATTTTCTTAGAACGACGGTAGCATTAATAAGATGATCCCTCACTAAAATTTCAAGAAAGTGTTCCCCCTAATTGTGCACCATTGTGAAAGTTCGTTGTTTCGAAGCACCACGTGATGATCGGGTGTGATAGATTCTAACGTTCACATACAATGGGTGTAAGCCAGATTTACACATGCAAAACACTTAGGTGGACTTGACGAGCCTAGCATGTACAGACATGGCCTCGGAACACAGGAGACCGAAAGGTCGAACATGAGTCGTATAGTAGATACGATCAACATGAAGATGTTCACCGATGATGACTAGTCCATCTCACGTGATGATCGGACACGACCTAGTTGACTCGGATCATGTATCACTTAGATGACTAGAGGGATGTCTATCTGAGTGGGAGTTCATTAATAATTTGATTAGATGAACTTAATTATCATGAACATAGTCAAAAGGTCTTTACAAATTATATCATAGCTCGCACTTTAGTTCTACTATTTTAGGTATGTTCCTAGAGAAAATTTAGTTGAAAGTTGATAGTAGCAATTATGCGGACTGGGTCCGTAAACTGAGGATTGTCCTCATTGCTGCACAGAAGGCTTATGTCCTTAATGCACCTCTCGGTGTGCCGAACCTCGAGCGTCATTTGTGGATGTTGTGAACATCTGACATACACGTTTTGATGACTACGTGATAGTTCAGTGCATAATGTTAAACGGTTTAGAATTGAGGCACCGAAGACATTTTTTGATACGTCACAGAACATATGAGATGTTACAAGAGCTGAAATTGGGATCTCAGGCTCGTGCCCACGTCAAGAGGTATGAGACCACTGGTAAGTTTCTTAACCTGCAAACTAAGGGAGAAAAGCTCAATCGTTGAGCATGTGCTCAGATTGTCTGAGTACTGCAATCACTTGAATTGAGTGGGAGTTAATCTTCCATATGACATAGTGATAGTTCTCCAAAGTCACTGCCACCAAGCTACTAGAGCTTCATGATGACTATAACATATCAGGGATAAATATGATGATCTTTGAGCTGTTCGCGATTTTGACACCGCGAAGTTAGAAATCAAGTAGGAGCATCAATTGTTGATGGTTAGTAAAACCACTAGTTTCAAGAAGGGCAAGGGAAAAAAGGGATACTTCATGAAATGGCAAATCAGTTGCTGCTCTAGTGAAGAAACCCAAGGTTGAACCCAAACCCGAGACTAAGTGCTTATGCAATGAGGGGAACGGTCACTCAAGCAAAACTGCCCTAGATACTTGGTAGATGAGAAGGCTGGCAAGGTCGACAGAAGTATATTGGATATACATTATATTAATGTGTACTTTACTAGTACTCCTAGTAGCACCAGGGTAATAGATACCGGTTCGGTTGCTAAGTGTTGGTAACTCGAAATAAAAGGCTACGGAACAAACGGAGACTAGCTAAAGGTGAGATGACGATATGTGTTGGAAGTGTTTCCAAGGTTGATGTGATCAAGCATCGCATGCTCCCTCTACCATCGAGATTGGTGTTAAACCTAAATAATTGTTATTTGATGTTTGCATTGAGCATAGACATGATTAGATTATGTTTATCGCAATATGGTTATTCATTTAAGGAGAATAATGGTTACTCTGTTTATCTGAATAATACCTTCAATTATCTTGCACCTAAAATGAATGGTTTATTGAATATCGATCTAGTGATACACATGTTCATGCCAAAAGATATAAAGATAGTAATGATAGTACCACATACTTGTGGCACTGCCACTTGAGTCATATTGGTATAAAACACATGAAGAAGCTCCATGTTTGATGTATCTTTGGACTCACTCGTTTTTGAAAAAGATTGAGACATGCGAACCATGTCTATTGGTATATATGCATGAAGAAACTCCATACAGATGGATCATTTGGACTCACTTGATTTTTGAATCACTTGAGACATGCAAATCATACCACATGGGCAAGATGACTGAAAGGCCTCATTTTCAGTAAGATGGAACAAGAAAGCAACTTGTTGGAAGTAATACATTTTGATGTGTGCAGTCCAATGAGTGCTGAGGCACGCAGTGGATATAGTTATGTTCTTACTTCACAGATGATTTGAGTAGATGCTAACTATATTTACTTGATGAAAGACAAGTCTGAATTATTGAAAGGTTTAAGTAATTTCAGAGTGAAGTTGAAGATCGTCGTGACAAGAGGATAAAATGTCTATGATATGATCATAGATATGAATATCTGAGTTACGAGTTTGGCACACAATTAAGACATTGTGGAAATTGTTTCACAACTAATACCGCCTGGAACACCATAGTGTGATGGTGTGTCCGAACATCATAACTGCACCCTATTGGATATGGTGCATACCATGATGTCTCTTATCGAATTAACACTATCGTTTATGGGTTAGGCATTAGAGACAACCGCATTCAGTTTAATAGGGCACCACACAATTCCATTAAGATGACACCGTATGAACTATGGTTTAGAGAAACCTAAGCTGTCATTTCTTAAAAAGTTTGGGGCTGCGACGCTTATGTGAAAAAGTTTCAGGCTGATAAGCTCGAACCCAAAGCGGATAAATGCATCTTCATAGGACACCCAAAAACAGTTGGGTATACCTCCTATCTCAGATCCGGAAGCAAAAGGGATTGTTTCTAGAATCGGGTCCTTTCTCGAGAAAAGTTTCTCTCGAAAGAATTGAGTGGGAGGATGGTAGAGACTTGATGAGGTTATTGAACCTTCACTTCAACTAGTGTGTAGCAGGGCACATGAAGTTGTTCCTATGGCGCCTACACCAATTGAAGTGGAAGCTGGTGATATTGATCCTGAAACTTCGGATCAAGTCACTACCAAAACTCGTAGGTCAACAAGGATACATACTACTCCAGAGAGGTACGTAATCCTGTCTTGGAGGTCATGTTGCTAGATAATAATGAACCTACGAGCTATGGAGAATCTATGGTGGGCCCGGATTCCGACAAATGGCTCGAGGCCATAAAATCTGAGAGAGGATCCATGTATGAAAAAAGTGTAGACTTTGGAAGAACTACTTGATGGTCGTAAGGCTGTTGGGTACAGATGGATTTTAAAAGGAAGACGAACGGTGATGGTAAGTATCACCATTAAGAAAGCTCGACTTGTCGTTAAGATGTTTTCCGACAAGTTCAAGGAGTTGACTGCGATGAGACTTTCTCATTCGTAGCGATGCTAAGAGTCTGTTTGAATTATATTAGCAGTTAATGCATTATTTATGAAGTCTTGCAGATAGGATGTCAAGACATTGTTTCCTCGACAATTTCTTGAGGAAAGGTTGTATATGATACAACGAGAAGGTTTAGTCAATCCTATAAGATGCTAACAAGTATGCAAAGCTCCATCAATCCTTCTAAGGCCAGGAGTAAGCATCTCGGAGTTGGAATATACGCTTTGATGAGATGATCAAAGATTTTGGGTTTATACAAAGTTTATGAGAAACTTGTATTTCCAAAGAAGTGAGTGGGAGCACTACAGAATTTCTGATGAGTATATGTTGTTGACATATTGTTGATCGGAAATGATGTAGAATTTCTAGAAAGCATATAGGGTTATTTGAAAAGTGTTTTTCAATGGAAAACATGTATTAAGCTACTTGAACATTGAGCATCAAGATCTATAAGGATAGATCAAAATGCTTAATAGTACTTTTAAATGAATACATACCATGACAAGATTTTGAAGGAGTTCAAAATAGATCGGCAAAGAAGGAGTTCCTGGCTGTGTTATAAGGTGTGAGTATTGAGTAAGACTCAAGACCTGACCACGACAGAAGAGAGAGAAAGGATGAAGGTCGTCCCCTATGCTTTAGACTTAGGCTCTACAGTATGCTATGCCGTGTACCGCACCTGAAGTGTGCCTTGCCATGAGTCAGTCATGGGGTACAAGAGTCATCCAGGAATGGATCACAGGAAAGCGGTCAAGGTTATCCTTAGTAACTAGTGGACTAAGGAATTTTCTCGATTATGGAGGTGGTAAAAGAGTTCGTCGTAAATGGTTACGTCGATGCAAACTTTGACGCTAATCCGGATGACTCCGCGTAGTAACCGGATTCGTATAGTAGAGCAGTTATTTGGAATAGTTCCAAATAGTGCGTGGTAACTGCATCTAGAAGATGACATAGAGATTTGTAAAGCACACACAGATCTGAAAGGTTCAGACCCATTGACTAATAACCTCTCTCACAAGCGAGATATGATCAAACCCCATGGGTGTTGGATTCATTACGATCACATACTGATGTGAAATAGATTATTGACTCTAGTGCAAGTGGCAGATTGTTGGAAATATGCCCTAGAGGCAATAATAAAATGGTTATTATTGTATTTCCTTGTTCATGATAATTGTCTATTGTTCATGCTATAATTGTATTAACTGGAAACCGTAATACATGTGTGAATACATAGACCACAACATGTCCCTAGTGAGCCTCTAGTTGACTAGCTCATTGATCAATAGATGGTTATGGTTTCCTGACCATGGACATTGGATGTCATTGATAACGGGATCATATCATTAGGAGAATGATGTGATGGAAAAGACCCAATCCTAAGCATAGCACAAGATCGTGTAGTTCGTTTGCTATGAGCTTTTCTAATGTCAAGTATCATTTCCTTAGACCATGAGATTGTGCAACTCCCGAATACCGCAGGAATGCTTTGGGTGTACCAAACGTCACAATGTAACTGGGTGGCTATAAAGGTGCACTACAGCTATCTCCGAAAGTGTCTGTTGGGTTGGCACGAATCGAGACTGGGATTTGTCACTCCGTATGATGGAGAGGTATCTCTGGGCCCACTCGGTAATGCATCATCATAATGAGCTCAATGTGACTAAGTAGTTAGTCACGGGATCATGCATTACGGAACGAGTAAAGTGACTTGCCGGTAACGAGAATGAATGAGGTATTGGGATACCAACGATCGAATCTCGGGCAAGTAACATACCGATAGACAAAGGGAATTGTATATGGGATTGACTGAATCCTCGACATCGTGGTTCATCCAATGAGATCATCGTGGAACATGTGGGAGCCAATATGAGTATCCAGATCCTGCTATTGGTTATTGGCCGGGGAGGTGTCTCGGTCATGTCTGCATGGTTCCCGAACCTGTAGGGTCTACACACTTAATGTTCGGTGACGCTAGGGTTGTTATGGGAAATAGTATGTGGTTACCGAAGGTTGTTCGGAGTCCCGGATGAGATCCCAGACGTGACGAGGAACTCCGGAATTGTCTGGAGGTGAAGATCGATATATTGGACGAATGGTATTGGAGTCCGGAATTGTTCTGGGAGTACCAGGTGACGAGCAGCGTGACCAAAAGGTGTTTCGGAGGCCCCGACAAGCGTTGGGGGGCCTTATGGGCCAAGGGGAGGGGGCACACCAGCCCACTAAGGGACTGTGCGCCCGTCCCAACCCCTCTCACGTAACCTGGAGAGGTGGGGGCGCCTCCCCTAGGGAAGCCACCCCTCCCGGCTTGGGGGGCAAGTTTCCTAGGGGTGGGGGCGCCCAAACCCATCTAGGGTTTCCCCTGTGGCCGCCACCCATCCCCTAGGGAACCCTAGGGCGCCTCCTCCACCCCCTTCCCCCTATATATAGTGAGGGAGAGAGAGGGCAGCCGCACCCTTCCCCTGGCGCAGCCCTCTCCCTCCTCCAACACATCCTCCTCCTCCATAGTGCTTGGCGAAGCCCTGCTGGAGAACCACGAGCTCCACCACCACCATGTCGTCATGCTGTCGGAGTTCTCCCTCAACTTCTCCTCTCCCTTGCTGGATCAAGAAGGAGGAGACTTCTCCAGGCTGTACGTGTGTTGAACATGGAGGTGCCGTCCGTTCGACGCTAGATCGGATCTTCTGTGATTTGAATAGCCGCGAGTACGACTCAATCAACCGCGTTCTTGTAACGCTTCCGCTTAGCGATCTTCAAAGGTATGAAGATCCTCATCCTCTCCCTCTCTTGTTGCTAGAATCTCTATAGATTGATCTTGGTGTTGCGTAGAAAATTTTGAATTTGTGCTACGTTCCCCAACACATACTGCCCGGCCGTGCCACATGGAAAACTCGCGGGTGCTCTCCGGGCCCGCCCGACTTTCACATCAACTCGTGGGTACCCCTTAGGACCGACCCAACTTCAATAATGGTCTCAAGTAAAGTCAACATAACCGTGTGTCCAAACATCAAGGGGAAAACCCGAGGAATCACCCTCGGTGGATTCCACTCGATGTAATCATCAAGGTGAACGTGGGAGGAATCACCCTCGAGGTCCATACTTGAGAGGTTGCACAATGAAGTCGTATCGGGAGTGGTAAAGGAGGAATCACCCTCGATGACCATGAACTAGTAGCTACACTACAGAGTTATCATTAGGAGTGCGTTACGAGGTATCACCCTCGGCCTCGATAGTATCTCTGTAGAGTCGAGTAACAAAGGGGGTGTGATGTGAGGTGAGGTGTTAGGCTCTGGTCGTCGATCAGGTTGATCGAGTCATAGATGATGAAGCACGGGAAATAAGGACAAAGTGGGGGTCACTGATGGATCAGTAACCAACCTATACTAAGCAGTTTAGGATAAGCAGGTAGGTAACAAAAGCAGGTACAAAAGCAGGCTATGCATCAGAATAGGAGCAATCAAATACAGTAGAAAAATCTAATGCAAGCATGAGAGAATGGAATGGGCGATATCAGGATGATCAAAGGGGGGCTTGCCTAGAAGCTCCGCTGAAAGGGAAGAAGTGTCGTTGGTGACGTAGTCGATCACAGGGGCATCAACGGTCTCGGGGTCTACCAGAGAGAAGAGGGGGAAGAAACAGTAAATACAAGCAAACATATGTATATCAAGACAATAAGCGGTGCTAGAGGTGTTCTAACGTAGTGCTGCACGATACCGACGAAGGGGGATAACATCCGGGAAAGTTTTCCCGAAGTCCGGCATTTTTAGACAGATGAAATGGAGGGGAACGGTTGCAGGTTCGCTATGCTAGGTACGTGTGACGGACGAATGGACCACGGATCTGAAATCGTCTCAACATTCTGAGAAACTTTCATGTATAAAGTTTTCCCATCCGAGCTACGGATGAATTACTATGAATTTCCGAAATTTAAGCAATATCCGGTAACTCTCTGAAATTCTGCCAAGTCTGAGAATTCGTCAGTTTTTTTAAACATCACTTAGCTGTTTTCAAAAGGCTACAACTATTGTTCTGTACATCCTATTATTTTGTGCCTTATATCAATTTTGAGCATTCTCTGTGATATACAAGATAGTAGCACTTTCATCCAATTTAGAGTTCATTTGCTTGATCATCAACAGCACTAAAGTAGCTATGAAAATAAAGCTGTTTTTCAGTTTTTCAGTTAACAGGACGTACCACTTTGCGATTTTCATAGGATTTAATCCATACATCGAAAGGATTTGGTCCAATGGGTTAAAATGGAGTTTGTCATGTATACTTTCTACTCATATTATTTTTACTCATGTTAGTAGTCGTTTAGGCGCTGTTTAGGGACAGTTTAGAGGGCTAGTCAGTGTAATATCAGCAAAGCTAGCTAGCCGCTAAAGTAGCTACATCAGTTAGCATCGGTAGCAGTACATGTCACTACAAAAAAAAGACACATCCGTGACATTTTGGGCCGAACGGAATTTTTTTCTGTCATACATATGACACTTCTATGACGATAATTGTGACAAAACCCGGTATCATCATAGATGTGGTGGGCTCCTACTTCTATGACAAAAAATCATGACAGAAAATGGGCTTTTCATCCTGGGCGGGCCGGAGATGCAGCTGCATGACATTCTTTGGGCCGTCCATGACGGAAAAAACCATGGTAGAAGCGAGGGGGAGGAAAATTTGGGGGAGTTCCCGGTTACGGTGGGAGGTCGAGGACCAAGCGATGCATGTTTCTCTCGTACACGTACGCGCGTGTGTGCGAGGCATTGGTTCTAACTGAACCCGAGCGAGGCGTTGGGATCTAACTGAACCCGAGCGATTGCACTGCAGGCTACGCGTTACTGAATCCGAGCGATCGATCGATGGCTGTTAACTGAACCCGAGTGTCGGTGTCAAAACCGGCGGATCTCGGGTAGGGGGTCCCGAATTGTGCGTCTAGGCGGATGGTAACAGGAGACAAGGGACACGATGTTTTTACACAGGTTCGAGCCCTCTCGATGGAGGTAAAACCCTACTCCTGCTTGATTAATATTGATGATATGGGTGGTACAAGAGTAGATCTACCACGAGATCAGAGAGGCTAAACCCTAGAAGCTAGCCTATGGTATGATTATTGTTCGTCCTACGGATTAAAACTCTCCGATTTATATAGACACCGGAGAGGGCTAGGGTTACACAGAGTCGGTTACAATGGGAGGAGATCAACATATCCGTATCGCCAAGCTTGCCTTCCACGCCAAGGAATGTCCCATCCGGACACGGGACGAAGTCTTCAATCTTGTATCTTCATAGTCCAGGAGTCCGGCAAAGGTCATAGTCCAGTAATCCGGACACCCCCTAATACAGGACTCCCTCAGTAGCCCCTGAACCGGGCTTCAATGATGACGAGTCCGGCGCACAAATTGTTTTCGTCATTGCAAGGCGGGTTCCTCCTCCGAATACTTCATAGAAGATGTTGAACACAAGGATAGTGTCCGGCTCTGGAAAATAAGTTCCACATACCACCATAGAGACAATAATATTTGTACAAATCTAATCTACTGACGTATTCTGCAGTGTGACATCATGCCATGGCCAAGCCTTTATTCAAATCGTTTTACGTCCCACCTCAGCGCGTTTAGCGAGGCGGTTTCCTTGGAACGTCTTGTCAAATCAGAGATCATGTCCCCTTATTCCGGGATTCTCATCAATACGGGCGTGGGTAACCCAACCGCACCATTAATCACGATGCTTGGGAGATAAGCGAGTTTTACTAGGCTGGTGGGGGTACATAGTTTCGTCCACCCATATAAGGGGATAAGGATCCACCCTTTCCATCTACGCCTTCTTCCTCCTTTGCTTATCCATCCCCGCGCACTCGAGCTCCAACACCCAAGTTCACACTTCCCACCTCAACCTTCTCCAACCATGTCCAGAGCGGGAGGCAGGTGGATGGCCTCTTCCGTCATGGAGAGGCACATCAAAAAGTTGAGGAAGGCCGGATACTTGTCAAATGACATTGGGCACCGGCTCCCAGATGAGGGTCAGCTCATCCCCACTCCTAGGCCCCATGAGAGGGTGGTGTTCCTCACCCATTTCCTCCGTGGACTAGGCTTCCCACTCCACCCATTTGTCCGAGGGCTCATGTTCTACTATGGCCTGGATTTCCACGATCTGGCCCCAAACTTCATCCTCAACATCTCGGCGTTTATCGTCGTGTGCGAGGTCTTCCTCCGCATAAAGCCCCACTTCGGCTTATGGCTAAAGACCTTCAATGTCAAGCCGAAGGTAGTGGGCGGCCGGCAAGCGGAGTGCGGAGGCGCCATGGTGGACAGTATGGCTAACGTCACATGGATTGAGGGCTCCTTTGTGGAAACCATCAAAGGGTGGCAATCGGGGTGGTTCTACATCACTGAGCCGCGTGACGCTGAATGGGCAGTGGCCCTCGAATTCCGATCTGGCATCCCCACACGGCTCACCTCCTGGAAAGAGACGGGCCTGTCGTGGGGTAATCCGGAAGAGGTGACCGGACTCCAAACCTGCGTCCAAAACCTGATGGACAAGAAGGTTAAACTTGTCACCGTAATCCAGGTCATGCTCTTCTGCCGCATCCTCCCGTGTCAACGACGGGCTTTCAACTTGTGGGAATTTGACCCGGTCCAGCACCAAAATTTGTCCAGGCTTTTCGACACAATGCACAAAGATGCCTGGAAGGTGCTATTCAAGGGCTCCGAGGTTCACCCTCCCACCACCGAGGATCGCGGATTCTGCATGAAGCACCAAGCCAGCGCAGTAAGTTTATTTTACCCATCACAGGATATTTGTTTTTCATAGTTTGACTCTATGCGGGATCTAAGCTCCCATTCCTTTAACATGACTGGCAGAAGAAGTTCGGACAGACCGATTGTCCGGCTCCTTTGCCCAAAGACCCAACAGATGCCCGCTTAGAGAAGCTGCTAGTCCCGGCACCTCACGTGGTGCCGGAGAAGAAGGCCAAGAAGAAGGCCATGGGAACTCGAAAGAGTTCCCGGCGCCTGGTAGTGTTCGATTTGTCCGATGACTCCGAAGCGCACTCCTCCCCCGAAGGCGAGGAGGAGGAAGAAGATGCCTCTCCCCCTCCAACAGGGGGAGGAAAGAAAAGGAAGGCTACCCCAACTAGGGGGGCCGGAGGGTCCAAGAAGGGGAAGACCCTTCTTCCGGACTACGCCACCGACGCCAAAGACGGCGGAGAGGAGTGGCCATCCAGGGCCAAGCCCCTGGCAACATCGTAAGTATCCGGATACCAGAATAACTCATGGCGTTCCTTTAGTGCACAGTATCTTCTAACGCCAAACATAATCATGCAGTCCACCCAAGGCCCATCTTGATGCTTCGTCGAGCGGATCCCTGGATTCGTCGGATGTGAATAGTCTTTCACTTCCGACTGCTACCTCCCCTTGCCCCACGGACTATGCCGAGGTGGAGTCCCAGAAGGGGCCAGGTCAGGAGGAGGTAGCCCCGGAGGCGCCGCAAGGCGACCTTCCGGACTCCAGGCGCAAAGGAGATAAAACCCCAGAGGGATCTAAGTCCGGCCCTGGGCCGGACGCCGCACCGGAACCTTCAGTGGTTCCGGAGTCCGGTAGGCGGCCCCTTCGTAAGAAGGGCAAGCCTACGACACCGGTGACCTCCGTCCAACCGGAGGCACCGGATAATTTGCTGGAGGTGCTTAACGGCGCCTCCATCGACGAGGAGCACCGTACTATTATGAGTGCGGTGATCGAGAAGGTTCAGTCCGCCAAGAGCGGGTTGACAGAAGCCTGTGCCAGCCTTCTAACAGGCTTTGAGGTATGTATTCAAGACATGTAAAAATATTACCGCATAGACAGTAGCCCCTGATGCTTAGTTCGGTGTTCGGAAAGAAAAGCCGGACCGAGGATCTGAAAAGGTATATGCAGGAGTCTAACATATGGGAATGCAGGCTGCGCTGCTGACCTCTGCCGCACTGACTGTGGAGGTCGATGCATTGAAGCAGAGCCTTGAGCGGTCCGAGAGCGAGCTCGGCCTTGCCAAGAAGCAGGTCGAGGACAAGGAAGGTAAGTAGTACCTTATTTAAGTATATAAAAATACCTGGTTGCAAATAATGACAGGACCAACATGAATGTTACAGGGGCCACAACCGATGTGGCGAACCTGAAGGAAGCGTTGTCCAAGGCCGAAGAAAATGCGACCGCGGAGCGCACCGAGCAAGAAAAGCAGGAGGCGCAGGCAGAGGAAGTGCGGCAAGAGCTCCATGCTCTTGTGAAGAAACACGAGAGATTGGAGCTTGACTCAAAGACTTGAGAGTCCTAGCTTGCCTCGGCTCTTGAGAGCGCCAAATCCGCCAAGGTCGAAGCCCAAAAAGCCCTCCAGGAAATTGAGGCGATGAAGAAGATAGCAGCGGGTAAGGCATTCTTTATGCAAAACAAGCACGTGAAAGTGAATTACTTGTTACTTACCCGAGTCCGGAGCTCTCCAGGAGCATTCGCAGATCTGCCCCACAGTGTGTCCGCCGCTGCCGCATTCTACCGAGCCGAAGAAGGGAGCTCGACGGAGAAAGTGTTCTGGTCCCAGTATGCTGAGGCCAGACACCCGGTGCCCTTGAGCGACCAGCTGAAGCAGCTGGTCGAGCTCCATAAGGTGGCCGAACAGGCCATGAAGGGCATTATGGGCCGGCTGTGGCCTGGGAAGGTCCTGCCTGGGAGCTACTTTGGGCTAGTGAGGCGGCTAGTGGATGCTTGTCCACGGCTTGAAGTCCTCAAGCGCTCTGTATGCATCGAAGGCGCCCGTAGGGCCCTTGCCCGCGCTAAAGTGCACTGGGGCAAGCTGGATGCTGAGAAGCTGGTGACAGATGGGCCACCGGAGGGGAAGGAGCATCACAGGCCCGAAATGTATTATGAGGGCGTCCTGAAGGGTGCCCGCCTTGTGGCGAATGAATGTACCAGGGATGTAATTTTTGAGTAAACTCGCTCATGTTTATCCTGTGCGCTGTAAACTTGTTCATATGCGCTAAGCAATGCTTTTGAATTTAAAATATTACCTTCTGTGCGGTCGTTTATTAAATCTGAGAGATGGGAGTCATCGGCTTCTGCCCCCATGCCACGAGTGCTGGGGTGTTCGGGATAAACCTGAGCGCTCTTGTTCCCATTCTTGGGTCCTTCGAGGGAGGCGATCAGCACAACGAACAAGGTAATCAGACTACAATGCTTTATCACTCTCACTTAGCCATAGAATTCTATAATTATAAATTTCGGCGAAGCCCCTAGTATTCGGAAGACCGAGTTCGGGGCGCTATCCACGCCTAGGACGGACAAAGCCAGCTCCTCGCTCTAAGCGACATAAGTCTTTAGGGACTCGAAAACCTCTCGAACAGCAACCGGCTCTCGCCTTATCATGACGGTCAGTTTTAGCTTTCTCTACTGAGGTGCTTAACCCAGCTCAACTGGGGCACAATCGCAGTAGTTCTCCCAGCACTACCTTAGTCGATATAACGGAACGTAAGGTACCAAAACATGGGAGCCGGGCAAACCCAACTATTGACCCAAGACATGATTCGGAGCCGATGCATATAATGCTATAAGTTCGGGGTGCCGCACTCGTGAGAGTGTTCGGACTTCTCACACCATATTCTGGGGTACTTATAGCCCTGGTGTATTGGCCGCACCAAAGTGTACGGTTGCATGATGTCGTAACTGAACATACTTACATAAAAAATGAATGCGATAATAGACAAGAGCTATGCATTGTTTATTAAAAGGCTGCTGTGAAAGCAGAACGATACAAATAGTGTGATAAGCAAGAGATGGGATTATTTGATATGTCCCCCTCCAGGGGCAAGCTGTGGGACTTTATGTAAGACAGATATTTAGCTCGTTAAAGATACCACCTGGACATTCGACGTAGCTTTCTGCCTCCTTGGATGTTGCATCGTGTGTTCGACAATTGTACTGCCGGACAGGCCTTCCGGAGAATGGAGTCCTGAAAGTAAGAAAAAGGAAATGACAAAATTTGGAGCCCCTAGTGCGGTTGAGCCGCATGTTGGGCGTGCCGTGGTTGTGCCCCTCCCTTATGCCCATGGTACTTCCAGAGCGTAATTATGTACGCGTAACACTGGTTGCACAATTTCCTGAGGGCTGGGGTTGGGGCCGCACTGCTACACTTGCTCGGAACATGCCGAACGGTCTTTTTGTAGGTTACTCCACGCGCGCTTGACGGTGTCCGGACGTTTAGTAGCCGGACTGGAGAATTTCCTTGAGAGGCTACTTTGTACTTCCGCCGCTAGGGCCCCCGTATGCTCCTCCGTTCGGAGAGAGCGTTCGGTGTTTCCGTTGACCGTAATGACTCCTCGAGGGCCTGGCATCTTGAGCTTGAGGTATGCGTAGTGCGGCACCGCATTGAACTTTGCAAATGCAGTTCGTCCGAGCAGGGCGTGATAGCCACTGCGGAACGGGACTATGTCGAAGATTAACTCCTCGCTTCGGAAATTATTCGGGGATCCGAAGACCACTTATAGTGTAACTGAGCCTGTACAGCTGGCCTCTACACCTGGTATGACGCCTTTAAAGGTCGTCTTTGTGGGTTTAATCCTTGAGGGATCTATGCCCATTTTTCACACTGTATCCTGATAAAGCAGGTTCAGGCTACTGCCGCCATCCATATGGACTCTAGTGAGGTGAAATCCGTTAATGATTGGGTCTAGAACCAATGCGGCGAATCCGCCATGGCGGATGCTAGTGGGGTGGTCCCTTCGATTGAAGGTGATTGGGCAGGAGGACCATGGGTTGAACTTTGGGGCGACTGGCTCCAACGCATATACGTCGCTGAGTGCACGCTTCCGTTCCCTTTTAGGGATGTGGGTTGCGTATATCATGTTCACGGTCCGCACTTGTGGGGGAAAGCCTTTCTGTCCTCTATTGTTCGACGGCCGGGGCTCCTCCTCGTCGTCGCTATGCAGCCCCTTGTCTCTGTTTTCGGCGCTTAATTTTCCTGCCTGCTTGAACACCCAACAATCCCTGTTGGTGTGGTTGGCTGGTTTTTCGGGGGTGCCGTGTATCTGGCACAAGCGATCGAGTATTCGGTCCAAATTGGACGGGCCCGGAGTACTTCTTTTGAATGGCTTTTTCCGCTGACCGGGTTTAGAGCCTAGGAATCCGGCGTTAACTGCCGTATCCTTCGCATTGTCGCCGTTAATGCGGCGCTTGTGTTTGTTGCGACGCGACCTGCCATTGTTGTCCTTGGTATCCGAATTACCAGGGCTCTTGGTCTATTTATTACTACGAGCTAGCCAGCTGTCTTCTCCCGCGCAAAAGTGGGTCATGAGTGTTGTGAGGGCTGCTATGGATTTCGGCTTTTCCTGTCCTAGGTGCCGGGCAAGCCATTCGTCACTGATGTTATGTTTGAAGGCTGCGAGGGCCTCCGCGTCCGGACCGTCGACTATTTGATTTTTCTTGGTTAGGAACCGTGTCCAGAATTGTTTGGCCGATTCATCTGGTTGCTGAATGATGTGGCTTGGGTCATCGACGTCTGGTGGTCGCACATAAGTGCCCTGGAAATTGTCGAGGAATGCGGCTTCCAGGTCCTCCCAGCAACCAATTGACTCTACTGGCAAGCTGTTAAGCCAATGCCGAGCTGGTCCTTTAAGCTTGAGTGGGAGGTATTTGATAGCATGTAGATCATCACCGCGGGCCATGTGGATATGAAGGAGATAATCCTCGATCCATACCACAGGATCTGTTGTGTCATCGTATGATTTGATGTTTACAGGTTTAAAACCCTCAGGGATTTGATGATCCATTACTTCATCTGTGAAGCATAGTGGGTGTGTGGCGCCTCTGTACTGGGCTATATCGTGATGTAGCTCAATTGAGCTTTGTCTGCTATGTTCGGCCTGGCCGTATTTTCCATATCCGGCATGAAGGTTATCGTTACGTGCCGTGGGGCGCCCACGCGATCCGTAGATCGATCTTGTTTGCCTTGCCTTGTCCTCCAATATGTCTCGCAGGTTCGGCGCGTTTCCTCGTGCCTTGGTATAGAGGCGCCGGGGTGCGGCTTGAATCGATGGCCGAGAGGCTTCTCTGTCGCGGCCACGAGGTGGCCGGTCGGCTGCGTCGTGCGCTGGTGATGTAGGTTTAGGTGCTTCCTCCTGTAGTCGGGGTAGCAGCCTGTTCTTTGGGTAGCTCTTGGAGGGGCGTTCGAGTTCATACTCTTCGGCCGCAAGGACTTCAGTCCATCGGTCGGCTAGCAAGTCTTGGTCAGGTCTAGTCTGCTGCTGTTTTTTCTTGAGGCTGCTTGCCATGGCCATAAGCCTGCGTTTGAAATGCTCTTGTTCTACGGGATCCTCAGGCACGACAAATTCGTCATCTTCGAGGCTTGCCTCGTCTTCTGAGGGAGGCATGTAATTATCATCCTCGACCTCCCTGTCTGTCGCTCTCTCATGAGGGTGGGCTTCTCCATCCTCCTGTGCTGAATCCTGCTGGAGGGGGTTGTCTTCGGCACTGTCCAGGGTGTTATTATCTCACGTGCCGGAATCATCGTTTTTGCTTTGGCGGGATTTAGAGCGGCGCCGCTGACGCCGGCGCTTAGGCTGCTTCTTGGAGGGGTCATCCTCCGTTGGTCCATCGCCATTCCCTTCTTTTGGGGTGTCCACCATGTATATGTCGTATGACGAGGTGGCCTTCCAGTGCCCTAGAGGCGCTGGGACTTGGTTGTCTCCTGCATCGTCGTCCATACCGTCGATGTCTTCGGAATCGAAATCGAGCATGTCCGTTAAATCATCGACAGTGGCTATTAAGTTGGCGGTGGGTGGGCTTTGAATTTCTTCGTCGTCCGCATCCCATCCTTGCTGACCATAGTCCGGCCAGGGCTCTGCTGATAAGGAGAGAGACTTTAGTGAATTCAGAATGTCGCCGAAGGGCGAGTGCTGAAAGATGTCTGCGGCGGCGAACTCCATGATCGGCGCCCAATCGGATTCGATCCGCAGGGGCGCGGAAGGTTCGGAGTCCGAAGAGGAGTCCGACACCTTGGAGTCGCGAGCTTCGCAAAGGACAAGACTGGTGTTCGGCTCGATCGCCGTAGAGGTTGCAGCCCCCGAGGTGGTGTCCAGCCATCCGTCCTCGATTGGGGCAGTCGGCTGTGAACTAAGGGTCGGAGCGGACACCGGGGCGGCCTCCTGGGCACTGTTCGGCGGCAGAGCTAGATCATACCCATCGCGACAGTGCGGCGCGCCCGGCCGTGGCTCGAATCCGTCGAAGATCAAGTCTCCGTGGATGTCGGCCGTGTAGTTCAAGCTTCCAAATCTGACCTGATGGCCAGGGGCGTAGCTTTCGATCTGCTCCAGATGGCCAAGCGAATTGGCCCGTAGTGAAAAGCCGCCAAATACGAAGATCTGTCCGAGGAGAAAAGTCTCACCCTGGACCACGTCGTTGTTGATGATCGGAGGAGCCATCGGGCCTAAAGATGACGACACAGAGGAACTCTCAATGAAAGCACCAATGTCGGTGTCAAAACCGGCGGATCTCGGGTAGGGGGTCCCGAACTGTGCGTCTAGGCTGATGGTAACAGGAGACAAGGGACACGATGTTTTTACCCAGGTTCGGGCCCTCTCCATGGAGGTAAAACCCTACTCCTGCTTGATTAATATTGATGATATGGGTGGTATAAGAGTAGATCTACCACGAGATCAGAGAGGCTAAACCCTAGAAGCTAGCCTATGGTATGATTGTTGTTCGTCCTACGGACTAAAACTCTCTGGTTTATAGACACCGGAGAGGGCTAGGGTTACACAGAGTCGGTTACAATGGGAGGAGATCTACATATCCGTATCTCCAACCTTGCCTTCCACGCCAAGGAATGTCCCATCCGGACACGGGACAAAGTCTTCAATCTTGTATCTTCATAGTCCGGGAGTCCGGCCAAAGGTCATAGTCCGGTCATCCGGACACCCCCTAATCCAGGACTCGCTCACCGAGCGATCGATT
>NC_041393.1:65623301-65641483 GCF_002162155.2 Triticum dicoccoides
ATGAACAAGACCCTGTGGTGTGGAGGGCTGGATGAATTGGACGACCCCGTGGAGGGCTGGATGAACAGTAGACGGTGGAGGGGTGGATGAACAGTAGCCCGTGGAGGGGTGGTTGAACAGGAGCCCGTGGAGAGGGGTGGTTGAATAGTAGCCGGTGGAGTAGCGCGCGGTGGAGGATGGATGAACAGGAGTCCGTGGATGAACAGTCACTGGTGGAGGCTGCAGGAGGTCGACGGTGGATGAACAGTAGCCCGTGGAGGCTGGAGGAGGTCGACGGTGGAGATGAACAGTATCCCGTGGAGTCCCGTTTTGCCGTACGCCACACCCCTCCCGATGAACAGGACCCCCGTTTCGACCGTAGTGCTCCAACACAAGTCCGTTTCATCCGTTTTGCGGTACGCCACACCCCTCCCGATCAACAGGACCCCCGTTTCGACCGTAGGAGGTCCATTTTGTCCGTTTTGCGGTACGCCACACCCCTCCCGATCAACAGGACCCCCGTTTCGACCGTAGGAGGTCCGTTTCCTCCGTTTTGTGGCACGCCAGACCCCTCCCGATGAACATGATCCCGGTTCGAACATGGCCCGTCAAACACAAGGCCGTTTCCTCCGTCTGCGGTACGCCATGCCTCGTTTCCATCGCATGTTCCGTCCAAGCCCTCCCGATGAACACGACGACGCATTCTATTCCGACCCAGCCGGTTGGCTCCCCATGAACACGACGACGACGCTGTTTCTCCGTTCCGACCCAGCCAATGTACACGAGCCCTAGCCGTACGTATATATGCACGAGTAGGCGTTCGAGACCCCGCCCGTATGTACACATACGTGGCCGTATTTTCTTTCTTGCACCCTGGCCGCTGTACGTACTTGTACATGCTACGTGCACGCCTCTACTATGACACATGTGCACCTCTACATCCACCAGTATGTACGTACATGTTCGCGACCAGAATGACAATGCTACGTACGCTTCGACCAGGTGGGTCCCGACTGTCAGGCAATTCCTTGCGTGCAAAGATGTAGCTGGTGGGTCCCAGCAGTCCGGGGGGCGAATCATTTTATTTTTTTCTCGGACGCACTTCCTTGCGTGCGAAGGTGTAGCTGGTGGGTCCCAGCAGTCAGCTGGCGAATCGTTTTGTTGTTTTCTTTTGACCGGACGCACTTCTTTGCGTGCGAAGGTGTAGCTGGTAGGTCCCAGTAGTCAGGGGGGAAACGTTTTTTTCGCGAAATACGGTGGCCCGTCCGGTGGGTCCCTGCTGTCAGGTGGAGGAATAATTATTTTGCGCGTAATAAGGAGGCACTTCCTTGCGGCCGCCGTGGACCCAGCTGTCAGCATCTCCACGTAGAGTACTCTTCCAATGGAAGTCGGTCGTTGACCACATTGACCACGCCACGCCGAGAGCACCAGGGCGGTGGACGACGGTGAGGCCTAGGAAGGGGACGACGCGGAGCCGGGGAAGATGCGGTAGTGGATGCCCACGCGGATAGGAGTACGACTGTACAAGGGTTTATTGGTTCGTCTGCCGTCGCCGGAGAATAACAGCAGGTGTGGGTCAGTAGAGGGAAGGCTAGGCCAGCGATGGGAGTACGGTGGGGCGGTGAGGCCTGCACGACAGCACAGTCGACCGTGTGGAGGAGGGAGCAGGCAGTCCTGCTGGCGCTTGTTTGAGCGACTGGATCATGAAGAGCGAAGATTGAAGAAGCACGACAGCCGTTGGATGGACATCCAATAGTCACTGCTCTCGTGTGTTGACTAAGTTGACAAGGTGTTGCGTGTGTGTCAACCTTTTTTTATGAAAGCATACGCGTTAACCTGCAGTAGGCGCACAAGTCAGCCTCAAATCTATGGAAAAGAGCAGACATCCCATCTACCATTATTTCTAATAATATATATATCCCATTTGCTAATTCTTAAGAAGTTTTTTGGAGCCCATCTTCTTTTTGTTAGCATTACACCCCATATTGTGGCCACGATTAAAAAGTATACGAAATTTTGCATATTTCGGTGCAGTCAACTGTTTTTAATCCAGAAATATCGATTCACATTCAAACTATTTTGAAAAATAGTTTATATAAATATAAAATCCAAATAATTGTCCACGCATAAAAATCAATGGAATTTAAAATCTTGTAATGAAAAAAATTTGAAACTAATTCCCGCTTTGATGTGTTTTAAAAATGTACAGCCCATTTCTAGGCAAACCGAATGAAACTCTCCTCGTCTTGAAAGATTTGCAGCCCAGCAGGGTCGATAAAGCAAGTAGGCCTTGTTTGGGTATTTCTTTAAAAAAATAGGACTGGGCTAGCCATTTTTAGCAAGAAAAAAACACAACTGGGCTCATGATGTGGTAAACATAAATAAAACCCTGGCTAGACGGGCCACGGCCCCTGCACAGCCCCGTTGTTACCCTGATCCGTCGCTAAAACTAGTATAAATAACAATTGCTTGTTCCTAAAAAAAACTGCGCGACCTGCTGGGTCCCTGGTGTCAGCTGCTCGTAGTGTAATTCTCTCGTTTATTGACTACATTGACAATGGCGTGAGCCACAGATGTCCAACCATTAGGAGGAACCATATTTTTGGGCTTGTAATACAGAGGCACTTGCTTGCGTACTGCCATGACGCTGGTGGGTCCCTACTGTCATCCTCTCCACGTACAGTGATCTCCTTGTTCCTCTCGGTTGTTGACGACGTTGACAACGCAAGAGGGTGGCGCACCGCGCATGGCGAGCGAACCAAGGCCACAAGGCGGAGGACGACGGCGAGGCCTCGGACGGAATGAACAGGAGCCGTGGAAGATGCGCCGGTCCAGTCGCAGGCGGAGGGGAGTACGAGGGTTGACTGGTTCGGGTGCGGGTGCGTGTTGGGGCTGATGTCACCGGAGAATAACAATACGTGTGGGGGAATAGAGGAGGGACTGGCCAATGTTGGAGGGTACGTACGGTAGGGCGGCGGAGGGCGCAGCCAGCCATGGGATGCTGGAGCAGGCGGAGCCGACGGGGTGGTTCGGTTTGGGCGGCTGGAGGAAGAAGACAAGAGATAGAAGATACACGACAGATGTTGGATGTCAATCCAATGGCTGGTAGGCAGAATCATTTGTTGACTGGCTAGGCTATTTCCTCGTGGGTCCCAAATGTCAGAATCCAAACCTGTCACGGTCATGCAGCCTTTCCTATGAAAATTTACATCCCATTTGATGTGCTAGTTCGAAATAAGTTTGTGGGTGCTGGTGGGGGCTAATCACTTGGCTTCTGTAATGCACAGTGAGCTCAAGCAGCCGGCGAGAGTGATGTTATGTCCCTTGGTTGGGATTTGTTACAATATTTCACTTTAAATTAAACGAATGGCAAGCCATGCCTTGTTTCAAAGAAAATATGGCAGTCACAGCCGAGTTGAAAAGGGCAGGAACATCTAACTCCAGCTTACAAACTGTACAAAATCACGAGGGTTAATTGTTCATCATGTTTACAAAAAAACCCAGGTTGAAAAGGGCAACAACATCTAACTCCAGCAGTGTTTTCGGCAGTCACAGTCAAATGGATCGTTCAGGTCCATAGAATGAACATCCTGGGTGATAAAATTTACTGGATTATGACCACAATATGTTGTAAATAGAAGCCCGGCACGTTCAGATGCTCTTTTGCCCACCTGAAACTCCTTTTTTTGCTCTTCGACATACCCATCCGTCAAAATCATGCTGCTGATAAACTTAAGCCTGATGGACAATAGTAACCTCGCATTGAGCAGGAAGAATGTGACAAATCTAGTGTTTGCACGGTTGGCTACATATCTTTCTAGCGTTATTGTCTTCAATCGAATCTCATGAGAAGTGAGAAAATCCCGATGCTTACGAATCCACTGATTGGTTATAACTTTCTTACCCCGTCTTGTTGCCTAAATAGACATGAAGATTGAAAATAGTTAAGGTCTAAAAAAAGAGTGTCAAAAGAGCAACAACTGAATGGTTAGTTCTAGTACACTATATGCGGGCTTCCAATGTGCGTGTGAAACTATCACCTTTATATACAACTTCTCCAGACATGGAAAGCGATGCAGCAAGCCAATAATCTTGTTCATATCAAAACTAATCATTTGGATATATAAGATCTTGAGAGAATCCATGTAACACCCCAGATGTAACATGTCCCAATTTGGCAATATATCAACTTGACCTTCATCCAATTCTTGTGGGTTTTATCATGTTTGGCCTCATCTTATTTGGTTATGTGTTTTATTCTTTTCATTGTCATGCTCACCTTACCATATTGCATTTGTGCTTCTTGTCATATTCCTTTTAGCCATCATATGTCATCATCATATAGTGCATTTTCATCTCATGACATCTCATGTTGCATTTTGTCATTCATGTTGTTGCCATGAGCATCATGAGCATGACCTTTGTCCCCCTTCCAAACCATTGCACCATCACTTCTCCTTCCTTCCCTTTTCCTTCCTTCTTTTGCTAAGTGCTATTTTCCTTTCTCTATTAATGTTCATATTCTCCCTATAAATCTTGCTCCATGTCATAAACCTCTCTGCCAAATGTCTCCTTATTTGAACTTGTTTTGGTCAGGTTCAAAAATGACACAAGTTTGAATATAATCCAAACTTGTCTTATTTTTTCTACCTCTAAAAAAAAGCCTGCAATTTATTCAAATAGTGGATAATTCCAGGAGCTTGAGAATATTTTCTTTATACTCCAACTCCTCTCCTTTTACCCTGTGCTTTTCTGTTTCTGTTTCTGTTTGAACAAATAGAAAAAAAGGAGAGTATCAGCCCAACCAGCGCAGCAGCCCCCCTGGGCCTCCCACAGCCCAGCCAAGGCCTTTCCTACCCGCCAGCCCAGCCAGCGCAGCCAGCCAGCTCGCTCGCGCCCTCGTCGTTTCTCACCCAGCCGCAACGCTACCCAGGAGCCCGTACGCCCACGTGTCACCCGCTACCCCACTAGCCAGCCTCTGGCTACAGCGCACCCGCCCCTCACCTTTTCGTCAAGCTCGTTCCAGGCGCGCACATGGCCACGGCCGCGTCGACGCCGTGCTCCACCCGTCGCACTGGCCCCCTTTTAACCCCTCTCCTTGTCCACACAACCCCTAGGGTTTCCCTTCTTCCTCTCATCGCTGCCGCCAGGTGAGTAGAACCACCAGATCCACCGCAACCGCTCCGTCCCGAGCGCACCTGAGAGCGCACCTCATCGGCGGCATGCTCTCCGGTCACTCCCAACCCCGTAGATCGTGTCCTTCTTCTTCCTCGTCGTCGTCTCCTTCCACGACGTCGACTACGGTGCCCCAGACGACGAGTTCCTCGACGTCCTCTGCTTCCACCTTCCTCTCGGTCAGGACCGCGCCAAGGTTCAGAGCTCCACTTCGTCGCCGCCAGCTCGTCTCCGTCGACTACATCGTGTCCTTGGGTGAGCTTGGTAATGCACCTCCCTCTCCCATCCTTCCCATGGCATGTAGGCACCCGCAGTTCTCAGCCGATCCATGTCTTCCCCGCGCTCGCAGTGCTCCGGCGATCTCTGAATTTATTTGTGCAGTGCTGTTCAACCATAGCGTGCTTTCGTGTCCCCGCTCTGGATCCCCCCTGTCGTGCTCCCGCAGCTCGTTCGCGCTGCTCGTTCGCGCTGCTCGTTCGCGCTCCAGATTCTACCAAAACAGATGCAGGTGCCGACGATACCAGCGCAGATGGCGCAACTGAGCTGAAGTGGGAATTTGATGAGGCCCTTGGTCGATACTATGTATCGTTTCCAGATGATCAGTAGTGGAGCCCAGTCGGGGCGATCGGGAATCTAGCATTTGGGGTTGTCTTCTTTTCACTTGAACTTAACCGTAGCCGGTCTATGAGTGTATTTTGAATGATGTATGATCTTAAATTATGTATTGTGTGAAGTGGCAATTGTAAGCCAACTCTCTTTATCCCATTCTTGTTCATTACATGGGATTGTGTGAAGATGACCCTTCTTGCGACAAAACCACTATGCGGTTATGCCTCTAAGTCGTGCTTCGACACGTGGGAGATATAGCCGCATCGTGGGTGTTACAAGTTGGTAATCAGAGCCATCCCCGACTTAGGAGCCCCCTGCTTGTTTTTTTGTTGGCGAGGTTGAGTCTAGAACAAAAATGTTTTGAGTCTTAGGATTATATATATCGGAGAGTAGGATTCTTTTTACTCCTCAGTCCCTTCGTCGCTCTGGTGAGGTCTCCTGACGTAGATGTTTTGACTTTCCTCTTCTCAAATTTCTCTAATTTTTTTAGGATCACGCGGGTATCTTGGAATCGTTCCGATGGTTTTGTGACGAGAACATTGTTCTTGGTGCCTCCTGTCTATTTATGTGGCTTTGACCCGGGGAGTCGAGCTCTGAGGTGTTGTCGTCACAATTTTATCGTTGCAGTTCTGGAATACCTGAGTTTTGCCGACATCGCAAATCTCTTTTATGCAGTTGTTGGTGAGATAACCTCGACGCCACCTAGTACTGGGACGGGAGTTTGGGAGTATTGCCATAACTCGTATAACGGATGCTTTTCGAAGGTTGAGGTACACGATTTCCGAAGGTTTCTTGGTTATGTGTTGACGGATGGATACAACTGGATGTAGGGATTGTTAGTTTGGGTGAGATATATTGATTCCCTTGTATCCCCAACACCTGATTGCATAACCAGAAAGTTTCAGGAGTTTATAGGTGGGATTCAAGTAGCTCTAGCATTTCTTCCCGCAAATATTTGGTTTGTGATTGGGTAATCCTTACCACTTATTTGTTCCAGTTATACCTTGTTTATTTCATTTATCAATCTCTATTCAAGTGGCTTCTCACCTTTATGGACGTGTGATGTTTACTTTGGAATTCATTCGTTCATCTTTGTTCGAATGTTTATTGTGAAGACTATATGTTGCAATTTCTATCCATTGATTCAGCTTGTCTATCTGTCTATCAAGATGCTAACGGATGTCACCCTCTCAGGATGGCTCCGCCAACGCGTCAGAATCCGGAAAGTAATGATGGGAGTCAGGCGAACCCTCCACCTCCACCTCCGCCTCCGGAGGCATGGCAAGCTTTGATGGCAGCCTCAAACGCCCATGCCTAGATGATGATCCAGCTCATGCAAGAGCGCAACCAAGGCCAAGGCAACCCAGGGAATCAAGGTCAAGGGCAGTTCAATCATCAGCCTCTATTTCCTACCCTCAACCAATTCCTTGCAAATCAGCCAAAGTCTTTCAGCTACTGTGTCGAGGCCACAGACACCGATGATTGGCTCGTGGATATCAACAAGCATTTTGAATGTAGCAATGTCAGGCCTGAGGACTACGTCAAGTTCACTTCTTTTCAGCTCAAGGATCAAGCAGCTGATTGGTTCCAGCAATACAAGGATTCCAGAGGTGGTCGAGTGATTACTTGGACTGATTTCTGTCGGGACTTTAAAGCTCACCATATTCCTACCAGTGTTGTTGAGAGCAAGCGTGAGGAGTTCCGCAATCTCAAGCAAGGCAACATGTCAGTGTACGAATACAACAAGCAGTTTGAGAAACTTGCTCGCTTCGCTAAGCAAGATGTTCCAGATGAGAAGAGTATGATCTATCAATTCAGAGGTGGCCTTAGAGAGGATCTGCAGTTAGCTGTCGTTCTTGTTGAGCCTACTCAGTTTGATCAATTCTACAATATGGCACTCAAGCAAGAAGGTGCTCAGCTCAAGTGTGAGGCTTCTAAGAAGAGAATCAGGGATGCAGTGCAATCTTCTTCTTCCTCACAAGTGGCAACTAAGCAGTAGAAGTTCTATCTTCCTCCTGCTCCGTTTCGTCAGCCTTACCAGCAGAAGAACTCAAGTGGTCGTGGATCTTCCCACCCACCCAACCCAAGCTATCAGAACAAGTCTCAGCCTCAAGCTTCAAAGTCGAATGCTCCTTATCACCGTCCGCTCTCACAAGTGACTTGCAACAAGTGCCAGCAGAAAGGTCACTACGCGAACAAATGTTTCAATCAAAGGCGCCTTCCTCCTCCTCCTCCTGTGAGGTCTTCAAGCAATGCAGTGGTCAAGCATAATTCCAAGTTTGCAAAGGTGAACATGATGAATGCAGCTCAGGCAGAGGATTCTTCAGATGTGATCATCGGTAATCTTCCTTTTAATGATATTCCTGCAAAAGTTCTTTTTGACACTGGTGCATTGCTTAGTTTCATCTCAAGACCATTTGCATCTAAGCATGAGTTGTCTTTCCAAGAATTTCCTAGACGCCGTTAGCAGTTGTCTCTCCCACTAAAAGCATGAACGCAAGCTACATGGTTTCGGATGTTTCCATCAAGATGGGCGACTATAAATTTCTGTCTTCTCCAGTTGTTCTTGGTGACTCTGATATTGATCTAATTCTCGGGATGGACTGGCTTTCTAAGCACAAGGATCAGCTTGATTGTGCTGCCAGGCAAATTCAATTGACACACCCTTCTGAGGATGTTATCATCTATGCCGCTCGTGATGAAACCATTCGGTTGTTCTCTCTCAATGAGAAGGGCGAGTTGGATGCTATTTCTCAAATTCCAGTCGTTTGTGAGTACCAAGATGTCTTTCCAGAAGAGCTTCTGGGTATGCCTCCTCATTGGCCAGTCGAATTCGTTATTGATCTTGAGCCTGGAACAGAACCCGTTTGCAAGCGTCCTTACAAGCTTGGACCCAAGGAGCTGAAGGAATTGAAGAAACAGCTTGATGAACAAGAGCGTCTGGGTTTGATCAGACCGAGTTCATCCCCATGGGGTTGTGGAGTTCTTTTTGTCCAGAAGAAGGATGGCACGGACCGACTTTGCGTCGATTACCGTCCATTGAACAAGAAGACAATCAAGAACAAGTATCCACTTCCCAACATCAATGAGCTTTTCGAGCTACTCAAAGGTGATAAAGTATTCTCCAAGCTTGACCTTCGTATGGGTTATCATCAGATTCGCATTCGTGAACAAGATATCCCCAAGACAGCATTCAGAACAAGCTATGGTTCTTATGAATATACTGTCATGTCTTTCGGCCTTGTCAATGCTCCTCCAATGTTCTCTCGCATGATGAACTTTATCTTCAACCCCTACACCAATGAATTCGTTCTGGTGTATCTCGATGATATTTTGGTCTTCTCCAAGAATAAGCAGGATCATGCCAAACATTTGCGATTGGTGCTCGACAAGCTCAGATAGCATCAATTCTATGCGAATTTTTCCAAATGTGAGTTCTGGCTTGATGAAGTTCTTTACCTTGGTCATATCATCTCTGCCAAGGGCATTGCTGTTAATCTCGCGAAGGTTTCTGCAGTTCTGAATTGGGAACCACCTCAGAATGTCAAATAGCTCCGCAGTTTTCTTTGTCTTGCAAGCTATTGCCGAAGATTCGTTGAGAACTTCTCTAAGATTGCAAAGCCTCTTTCCAACCTCCTCTAGAAGCATGTCAAGTATGTCTGGACGCCTGAGTGTGATGTCGCTTTCAACACCCTCAAAGAGAAGCTAGTCACAGCTCCTGTTTTGACTCCTCCTGATGAATCCAAGCCATTCGAAGTTTTTTGTGATGCTTCCCTTCAAGGTCTCGGTGCTGTGTTGATGCAAGAGAAAAAAGTTGTGGCCTATACCTCTCGTCAGTTGAAGCCCAACGAAAAGAACTACCCCACTCATGATCTTGAGTTGGCGGCAGTTGTCCATGCATTGATAACATGGAGACATCTCTTATTGGGAAGGCAAGTGGACATTTTCACCGATCACAAGAGTCTCAAGTATATCTTCACTCAACCCAAACTTAACCTCAGGCAAACTCGATGGGTCGAAATAATTCAAGAGTACAATCCGAGTATTGAATATACTCCTGGCAAGGTTAATGTGATTGCAGATGCTCTGAGCAGAAAGGCTTATTGCAACAGTCTAATTCTCAAGCCGTTTCAACCGGATCTTTGTGAGGCTTTCCGCAAGCTGAATCTTCAAGTTGTTCCTCAAGGCTTTCTTGCCAACCTCATAGTCTCTCCTACTTTGGAAGATCAAATTCGTGAGGCACAACTCCTGGATACCATGGTGAAGAAGGTGAAACATGGTATTGACAAGGGCATTCCCAAATACAAGTGCTATCGCTTGGATGACAAAGATGCTCTTTTCTTCGAGGATCGAATTGTGGTTCCAAAAGGTGATTTGAGAAAAGTGATCATGAATGAGGCACACAATTCCCTCCTATCCATTCATCCTGGAAGTACAAAGATGTACCATGACCTCAAGCAGTCGTATTGGTGGACTCGAATGAAGCGAGAGATTGCTCAATTCGTGAATGAATGTGATGTCTGCAGAAGAGTGAAAGCAGAACACCAAAGACCAGCTGGTCTCCTTCAACCTCTTGCTATTCCGGAATGGAAGTTTGACCATATCGAGATGGACTTTGTGACTGGTTTTCCTAAGTCCAAGCGTGGACATGATGCTATCTTCGTTGTCATTGACAAGCTTACCAAAGTGGCTCATTTTCTTCCTATCAAAGAATCTATCACAGCAGCTCAGCTAGCAGAGCTATACACCTCTAGAATTGTCTCCTTGCACGGCATTCCACAATTGATATCTTCAGATCGTGGAAGCATATTCACTTCTAAGTTCTGGGACTCCTTTCAGACGGCCATGGGCTCCAACATTCGTTTCAGCATAGCTTTCCATCCTCAAACAAGTGGCCAAGTCGAGCGAGTCAATCAAATTCTTGAAGATATGCTAAGGGTTTGTGTCATCTCTTTCGGTATGAAGTGGGAAGATTGTCTTCCATATGCCGAGTTGTCCTACAACAATAGCTTCCAAGCGAGTTCGGGCAAGGCTCCATTTGAAATTCTCTATGGTAGAAAGTGCCGTACTCCTCTCAATTGGTCTGAGACAGGTGAACGCCAACTTCTTGGCAACGACTTGATCACAGAAGCCGAAGAAATGTGCAAAGTCATTCGTGAGAATCTCAAAGCCGCGCAATCGCGCCAAAAGAGTTACTATGATAGCAAGCACCATGACTTGGCTTTTGAAATCGAAGACCATGTCTACCTCCACGTCTCTCCAATGAAAGGCACTCGTCGCTTCGGTATCAAAGGGAAGCTTGCCCCTAGATATGTGGGTCCTTCAAGATCATTGGCAAAAGAGGCGACCTCGCCTATCAACTTGAGCTTCCATCCAACTTTGCAAACGTGCACGATGTGTTTCACGTGTCACAACTTCGCAAGTGCTTCAAGACTCCTAAGCGCACTATCAACTTCGAAGAAATCGACCTCCAAGAAGATCTCTCTTATCATGAGCACCCCGTTGCTATTCTTGAGGAAACCGAGCGCAAGACTCGCAACAAGTCAATTAAATTCTTGAAAGTGAAGTGGTCACACCATTCCGACCGAGAAGCCACCTGGGAGCGCGAGGATCACCTCCGTTCCGAATATCCAGAGTTCTTTCAGTCCTAGATCTCGGGACGAGATCCTCTTGTAGTGGAGGAGAGTTGTAACACCCCAGATGTAACATGTCCCAATTTGGCAATATATCAACTTGACCTTCATCCAATTCTTGTGGGTTTTATCATGTTTGGCCTCATCTTGTTTGGTTATGTGTTTTATTCTTTTCATTGTCATGCTCACCTTACCATATTGCATTTGTGCTTCTTGTCATATTCCTTTTAGCCATCATATGTCATCATCATATAGTGCATTTTCATCTCATGCCATCTCATGTTGCATTTTGTCATTCATGTTGTTGCCATGAGCATCATGGGCATGACCTTTGTCCCCCTTCCAAACCATTGCACCATCACTTCTCCTTCCTTCCCTTTTCCTTCCTTCTTTTGCTAAGTGCTATTTTCCTTTCTCTATTAATGTTCATATTCTCCCTATAAATCTTGCTCCATGTCATAAACCTCTCTGCCAAATGTCTCCTTATTTGAAGTTGTTTTGGTCAGGTTCAAAAATGACACAAGTTTGAATATAATCCAAACTTGTCTTATTTTTCTACCTCTAAAAAAAAGCCCAATGCAATTTATTCAAATAGTGGATAATTCCAGGAGCTTGAGAATATTTTCTTTATACTCCAACTCCTCTCCTTTTACCCTGTGCTTTTCTGTTTCTATTTCTGTTTGAACAAATAGAAAAAAAAGGAGAGTATCAGCCCAGCCAGTGCAGCAGCCCCCCTGGGCCTCCCACAGCCCAGCCAAGGCCTTTCCTGCCCGCCAGCCCAGCCAGCGCAGCCAGCCAGCTCGCTCGCGCCCTTGTCGTTTCTCACCCAGCGGCGACGCTACCCAGGAGCCCGTACGCCCACGTGTCACCCGCGACCCCACTAGCCAGCCTCTGGCTACAGCGCACCCGCCCCTCACCTTTTCGTCAAGCTCGTGCCGGGCGCGCACATGGCCACGGCCGCGTCGACGCCGTGCTCCACCCATCGCCCTGGCCCCCTTTTAACCCCTCTCCTTGTCCACACAACCCCTAGGGTTTCCCTCTTCCTTTCATCGCCGCCCCCAGGTGAGTAGAACCACCAGATCCACTGCAACCGCTCCGTCCCGAGCGCACCTGAGAGCGCACCTCGTTGCCGGCGTGCTCTCCGGTCACTCCCAACCCCGTAGATCATGTCCTTCTTATTCCTCGTCGTCGTCTCCTTCCACGACGTCGACTACGGTGCCCCGGACGACGAGTTCCTCGACGTCCTCTGCTTCCACCTTCCTCTCGGTCAGGACCGCGCCAAGGTTCAGAGCTCCACTTCGTCGCTGCTAGCTCGTCTCCGTCGACTACATCGTGTCCTTGGGTGAGCTTGGTAATGCACCTCCCTCTCCCATCCTTCCCATGGCATGTAGGAACCTGTAGTTCTCAGTCGATCCATGTCTCCCCCGTGCTCGCAGTGCTTCGGCGATCTCTGAATTTATTTATGCAGTGCTGTTCAACCCTAGCGTGCTTGCGTGTCCCCGCTCCGGATCCCCCCTGTCATGCTCCCGCAGCTCGCTCGTGCCGCTCGTTCGCGCTCCCGCGCACACCCGGCCTTTCCTTGTGTCGCCGTAGCTGCTGCTGCCGCTCGCCGCGGACGCCATGGCCCCGAGTCGAGCAACTGCCCGAGCTCGAGCGCCCCTGTATCCCCCTCGTAGTTGCATGCATCCTTACCCCTTTCCGCACGCCCGCCAGAGTCCCTGTGCCCCGCTGGTTGCCACCGTTGCCCTCGCCGGCGCCGTCGTCTTCTTTGTTTGCAACAGAGGAGCTCAATCTGGTGTCTATCTAAAAGGGGCCGAATCCCTTTTCCTATCAGTAGTACCTACCTAGCCCAGTGGTTGCCGATGCAGAACCACATCGGGGAGACCCGGGTTCGATCCCCCACGGGTGCATTATCCTTCCCCCCTTTTTCCTGTTTTCTTGCACCGTGTGTATGACAGGGTGGCCCCACCTGTCATCCTCCCTTAGCCCCTGTTTGTTATTTTTATTTTTATTTTTTTATTGTTGTTCCCTGCGATTATTCCATTTCTGGCATATGGAATCTATCCATTTCGGGCAAGTCCATTTCTGGACGTTTCCAAATATGGAAAATGCCATTTTTGTCATATTCCATTTAGGGCAGGTTTTATCTTAGTGCATTTGTGATGATTTTTCTACAGCAACCCTAACATATTATATATGTTTTTGGGTAGAAAAATCCCACCAATCCAGTGGTGGCATTAGTTTCTGCATTTGAGCAAGTTCATGAACATGTCATCTCAATCCATGTTGCTGTTTTGTCCTTTATGTGTTTGCTCATGCAATTATGCTAGGTGGTTGTTTTGCACATGAGTAGCTTCATTTTCATGCCTACTTCATGCTAGTACTTGTTCCATGCCATGACATGCCTGGTAGTGAGTTAATCAAGCCTGTTGAGATGCCATGATGAATCTGTTTCTGCTATGTCTAGTAATTCCACTAAGTCTGTAGAAACTGTTATCTTTTGCATTATTGCCATGCTATGTTAGTCATGCTCTAGTGGTTTATAGATTGAGCTCAGTGTTCATGTTTCGTAGAGCATCTCCTGTACATCACTGCTATGCATTCTGTTCATATGTTTGGGTGCTATGGCTTATTTATACTTTGCATCCAAGTGGCCATGTTGCTGTTTTAAGCAGTTTGCATCATATCTTGTCTTGCTTGTCATTTTCAAACCGTGCATCCGAATCCGGTGATCTTTATATCGATCTCAACCGAAATAATCTCATCTTTCCAGCGGCATACTTGGTTTGCCAAGTTGTTGCCTCATTCAATCATCTTTCCTTCCGAAGCACGCATATGCATCGCATATCACATCTCGCATATCATGACATGTATTGCATCATGTTGCTTGTGCATTGCACCGTGCTTTATTGTGGTTCCTTTGCTTGTGTTCTTGCTTTGGGTAGAGCTGGGAGACGAGTACGTGCACGAGGAACCTGTTGAGTACGCTAACGAGGATCAAGCCTTCGACAACTCTGAGAACCTTGCAGGCAAGATGACCATACCTTCGATATCACTTCTATCTTTGCTTGCTAGTACTCGCTCTATCGCTATGTTAGATCTACCTGCCATTGTTTATCATGCCTCCCTATTGCCATGTCAAACCTCTAACCATCCTGTGCTAGCAACCGTTGTTTGTCTATGTCACCGCTTTTGCTCAGCCCCTCTTATAGCGTTGTTAGTTGTAGGTGAAGATGAAGTTTGTTCTTGGTCGGAACATGGATATTTTGGGATATCACAATATCTCCTGTTTAAATTAATGCACCTTATATACTTGGTAAAGGGTGGAAGGCTCGGCCTTATGCCTGGTGACTTGTTCTACTCTTGCCGCCCTAGTTTCCATGATACTAGTGTTATGTTCCTTGAGTTTGCGTTCCTTACACGGTTGGGTGATTTATGGGACCCCCTTGACAGTTCGCTTTGAATAAAACTCCTCCAGCAAGGGCCAACCTTGGTTTTACCATTTTCCACCTAAGCCCTTTTCCCTTGGGTTTTCGCAAGCCCAAGGGTCATCTTTATTTACCCCCCCGGGCCAGTGCTCGTCATGAGTGTTGGTCCAACCTGTCAGCCGCCGGTGGCCACCAGGGGCAACTCTGGGTTGGCCTACTGGAAGTTTGGACAATCCGGTGTGCCCTGAGAACGAGATATGTGCAGCTCCTATCGGGATTTATCGGCACAGTCGGGTGGCTTTGCTGGTCTTGTTTTACCATTGTCGAAATGTTTTGCGAACCGAGATTCCGAGACTGATCGGGTCTTCCCGAGAGAAGGTATATCCTTCCTTGACCGTGAGAGCTTGTGATGGGCTGAGTTGGGACACCCCTGCAGGGTATATAATCTTTCGAAAGTCGTGCCCGCGGTTATGAGGCAGATGGGAATTTGTTAATGTCTGGTTGTAGATAACTTGACACTTGACTTCATTAAAATGCATCAACAACGTGTGTAGCCGTGACGGTCTTTTCTCGGCGGAGTCCGGGAAGTGAACACGGTTTGAGTTATGTTTGACGTAAGTAGCTTCAGGATCACTTCTTGATCACTTCTAGCTTCTCGACCGACGCGTTGCTTCTCTTCTCGCTCTCACTTGCGTATGTTAGCCACCATATATGCTTAGTGTTTGCCGTAGCTCCACCATATTACCCCTTACCTACCTATGAGCTTAAATAGTCTTGATCTCGCGGGTGTGAGATTGCTGAGTCCTCGTGACTCATAGATTCTACCAAAACAGATGCAGGTGCCGAGGATACCAGTGCAGATGGCGCAACTGAGCTGAAGTGGGAATTTGATGAGGCCCTTGGTCATTACTATGTATCGTTTCCAGATGATCAGTAGTGGAGCCCAGTCGGGGCGATCGGGAATCTAGCATTTGGGGTTGTCTTCTTTTCATTTGAACTTGACCGTAGCCGGTCTATGAGTGTATTTTGAATGATGTATGATCTTAAATTATGTATTGTGTGAAGTGGCGATTGTAAGCCAACTCTCTTTATCCCATTCTTGTTCATTACATGGGATTGTGTGAAGATAACCCTTCTTGCGACAAAACCACTATGCGGTTATGCCTCTAAGTCGTGCTTCGACACGTGGGAGATATAGCCGCATCATGGGTGTTACAATCCAGCACCATTGATAGTCCATCCACGGAGAAACTCTTCATTGAGCATAGAACATAATATTAGTACAAAATGTGTACTCCAAGATGATATATAACTTATGGGCAGAAATTTAAAATGCAGCTTATGGTTACAAGCATAGATGATAATATAAAGTACCTAAAGAACTGTGGAGCCAAACACCATATTGAAATGAGCACAGAGATCATGTATTACACCCAAGGTCTCCAGTTTAGGCGCAGATAGGACGGTTATTTGCAACGGTGAATAACTAGAATCAAGGATCAACCTTTGAAGTGAAAGGGCATCTTGGATGATGAGGCTTTCCGTCAAAAGAAATTACAATTCTTACAAGGTTAGGCGACTTTATTTGGAGACAACCGATTCTAACTGTGAAAACAAGCATGAAGCACTCTAGGGCAGGACAACTGGAGTGGATGATGTTGTGCAATGAGGCCTCCGATATACGAACCCGCACAAGTGAAAGTTTCTTGAGAAATGGGAGTCGAAGGTTTAGTACCAGATTGTCTGGTAGGTAGCACATCGCAAAGGTGGTGGTGTGGAGAGAGGAGAAAACCGCGAGATGGACATCGGTGCTGAGGGCACAAGTTCATGGCGTTCGGTATGTGGTATGTGATTTCCAAGGGAATAGTAGAACTCAAGGAGCTGTAGTTCTGTGAATTCAGGGGATTTCAGCCAGGCGTCCACCGTGCGGGGCATGGTATGCATGCTCAGGTAGCATGACGGGATGCAGAGGCTTTGAACGGAGCCCTGGTGGGAGGAGATGATGGCTCTGGGGATTTCAAAATCATTGAAGAGAGATAGCTGACGACAGTCGAGATTAAGGGGCACGGCGTGCCATAGAGGGCGCCACCGAATTGAGAGGACTTGGGTGCGGCAGCTATCCTTGGTGGGGAGAAGCGAGATGATCTCCCCAAGGACGACGTCCGGGAGATCGCCGATGCGGTCCACCCGAGATTCTATGGGTTCCTGGGATCCGGTGGGGGTGGGGTCGCCGCTTCTCCCCGTGCTGCTGGGTGCGGGATCTACAACAGGCGTCGCCGCTGGCGGGAGCCTCATCTTCTTGGCGCTGGGTTCAGCCGACTCCATTTTCGTCTAGGGCATCGCGTCGCGCTCACGGATTTGAGCAGAGTAACGAATGACGAGCCTAGTTGTAGTACGAGTGAAGAAGAAGGGGAGTTGAGGTTTTTTCTGTAGTAGTGAGGAAGAAGGGGAGCTGGGGTTTTCTGTAGGAGTGAGGTGAGGAATTTGGGGGTACGAGTGGAGTGAGCTGACATGAGGTGGGTGGGAGCAAGGAGGAAGAAGAACACCCATGTTTTTTGGGGGGCGGTGTGCTGGGTGTGGGTAGCGTCTCTCATTCAGTAAATATAGGGCTTTTGAATTGGTTTTACTATTTACTAGTGTGGATGGGCTGTTTTGTCTTGGGCCCAGAGAAACAATTACTACTAGTACAGTGGAGACACTCTACAGCTACCCAGAAAAAGAATTACTACTAGTACAGTGGAGACACTCTACCGCTTCTGGCTCCTCCTAGGTCATTGAAACTTCTCCCTCTACTGAATGCCATTATACTTTTGTTCACCGACATGCGAACCATGCAGCACGCGGGCCCAAATGCCATCCACCAAATTAGAAGGCAGTATGCAGGCGGAGAGTCACCCCGGTCGTAACGCGACAGTAACGATCTGTCGTATCACAAAACCCCACCCCCGTAGTCTAAGTTTGACGGACGAAGCAACCATCATTTCACTCTTCGCTGTATCCCCTTCTCCCTCACTGTCTTCAAGAAAGGCAACACTCACATCTGCCACTGTTCTTCTCTCCCAACGAAGGGAAGGTAAGCGGATCCGTGATGTTGGTATATTTTCATTTAGAGAAAAAAAACTTTTGCAGAGCAGTAACCGATCCTCACTCTCTTTTTTGTTTCATTGTCATTGTGATTGTGTTTTCCTTTCAGTGGTCTCCTAGTATTCGTCAGTTTCATGATGGACCAAGGAGAACCAGGCAAAGATCTGCCGATATTGGAGCAGACGCGGGAGGCTGATCTCCACGAGACAGAGAGCTCCAAGAAGATGGAGGCAGCCACCGAGCCGACCCCAGATACTCTCACGGCCGCTACTAA